>NC_047509.1:33695071-33957571 GCF_902827115.2 Pseudochaenichthys georgianus | reverse complement strand
GCTGGGCGTGGTTGACCTACTTTCCGATTTGTTCGTATGCTAATCCTGTTCTGTTTTTTGCCTGTTCCAGAAACTCCACATTCCATTCCGTCCTGCCTGCCACGTCCAGCCCAACCTCCGTCTCAGCCCTGCTCCACGTTCTCCCCACTCTGTTCAGAGTTTGCTTTGTCCCCTGCCTGGTTTTTTGTGGACTTATTAAATCCAGTCTTTTTGACACTTCACCTAAGTCTCCGTCCCAGTGTTCTTGCATAGTGGGTTCAAGTTTTGAGTCTCTTTACGATGAGCTTAACAGAAGAACTGGCCAAAAATGAACCCTGCAGGATCCGGAGCGGATTCTACCCCAATCCTTCATGCCCTGTCAAGTCAGGGCTCCCTCCTGGGTGAACACGAAAAGCTCATCCGAGCGTTGGTTGATAGTAACCGGTCCATGGCTCTTCATGTCTCCGAGTTGGCGTGCCAGATCTCCGCTCTCACTACCTCGACGGTAGCATCTCAGGCCACTCCCAGTCCAGCTCCTTTGCCCTCTCCTAGCCAGGATTTTCCTATCACCGATCCTGAGCCATTTCACAGAGAAGTGGAGAAATGCGGTTTTTTGTTTCAATGAAACAAGGTTTTTCGCCAGCGTCCTGTTGCATTTGCTGCTGAAACAACGAGGATACATTTTGTTTTGGGTTTGCTCCGCGGGAGAGCTTTAACCTGGGCAGAGGCTTTAAACTCTTCGGTGGATTTTGACACTCTACGTTTTGAGAGCTTCTCTGATCGGTTATCAGCTGTTTTTGATCATCCCAACTCCTCTGGCTCCGCCGAGAATAAGCTGCTTAGCCTGCAACAAGGAAGCCGGACAGTGGCTGATTACTCCATCGAGTTTCACACACTCGCTGCAGAGGCTCGATGGGACGAGGTGGCTCTCAAGGGGGTGTTTTTGAGAGGATTAAGGGCCCAGCTTCGGGGCGAATTGGCAGCACGAGACGTTCCAGCGGATCTCTCAGAGCTGATTTCCTTAGTGTCTCTTTTGGACGGTCGTCTGCGGGAGCGCCGAGCTGAGCGGACACAGAGGGATTCACCAGCCTCACTCAGTAAGCCCACTCTACTCCTACTCTGCTCACTCGGTGTCTAGACCTTCCCCTTCGCCCCCGTCGTCCAGCGTGCGCACCTCTTCTCAGGAGGAGCCCATGCAACTGGGTCGTGCTTGACTTTCTCCGGAGGAGCGTCAGCGCCGGATAGGTGCAGGACAATGCCTGTATTGCGGAAAGACTGGGCCCAGTACGGCCAAACTGGGAGGCTCGTCAGTGAGATTGGGGTTCCTGACGAGTCCACAGCAATCATCTCTAACCCCATCCTTGACTCGTTTTTCTAATTCCCGCCAAGCTCTGTGTTAGTTCTATGACATTGCCTCTCCAGGCTCTTATTGATTCTGGTGCGGAGGATAGCTTTTTGGACCAGGAGCTAGCTGAACAGCTGGGACTCTGCATGGAGCCTCTAGAGGAACTGTTAACTGCCTATGCTCTAAATGGACAAATCATCTCCTCAGTCACAGCACAGTTACCCCTTGTGACTTTAATCACCTCCGGAAACCACCGTGAACTTATCCAGTTAAAGGTAATATCCTCTCCTTCCACACCTCTGGTTTTGGGTTACCCGTGGCTACGTACTCACAACCCACACATTGATTGGGCTAAGGGAAGGATTATTGAATGGGATCAGCACTGTCTCGCTAACTGCCTGTGTTCTGCCATACCTTCAACTTCTGTTTCCCCAAATCCTGTTGTCTGCCCTGATGCATCTGTAGATTTGACTGGTGTTCCTACTACTTACCACGACCTGCGTTGGGTCTTCAGCAAAGAGAGGGCTCTCTCTCTTCCTCCCCACCGACCCTACGACTGCCCTATTGATCTGCTCTCTGGAGCTCCTCTACCCTCCAGCCGCCTCTACAATCTGTCCCGTCCTGAGAGGGAGGCTATGGAGCTTTATATCACGGACTCTGTGGCTGCTGGTATTATTCGTCCCTCCTCTTCTCCTGTGGGCGCTGGGTTCTTCTTTGTAGGCAAGAAGGATAAGTCGCTACGACCTTGCATAGACTTTCGGGGGTTAAACAATATCACTCTCAAGAACAATTACCCATTACCCCTTCTCACCTCAGCTTTTGAACCTCTCCAAGAGGCAACCCTGTTCACCAAGCTTGACCTTCGAAACGCCTATCATGTGATCCGCATCCGCCAGGGGGATGCATGGAAGACAGCGTTTAACACTCCATTGGGCCATTTTGAATATCTGGTCATGCCTTTTGGTCTCACTAACGCCCCAGCAGTTTTCCAGGCTATGGTCAATGATGTCTTGCGTGACTTCCTTAACCGCTTTGTCTTTGTTTACCTAGACGACATCCTGATTTTCTCCAGGAATCAGGAGGAACACGAGAACCATGTCCGCAGGGTCCTACAGAGACTGCTGGAGAACAAGCTCTATGTTAAGGCGGAGAAGTGCGAGTTCCACCAGAACCGGATCAGCTTCCTGGGCTATATCATCAGTCAGGGCAAGGTGGAGGCAGACCCTGGAAAGATCAAGGCAGTGGTGGAGTGGCCAGCCCCAACTACAAGGAGGGAGCTCCAGAGGTTTCTGGGATTTGCCAACTTTTACCGTCGCTTCATCCGGAACTTCAGTAAAGTAGCTGCACCTCTCTCCAGACTCACCTCCGTCAACATCACGTTCTGTTGGACTCCAGAGGCTAACAGAGCTTTCATCAAACTCAAGTCCTTGTTCACCTCAGCTCCCATCCTTATTCAGCCAGACACAGAGAAGCAGTTTGTTGTGGAGGTGGACGCGTCTGACACTGGAGTAGGAGCAGTTTTGTCTCAGACGGCTGGTCCTGATAACATCCTCTATCCATGTGCTTTCTTTTCACGTCGCCTCTCTCCTGCGGAGCGCAATTATGATGTTGGTAACAGGGAGATTCTGGCTGTTAAGTTGGCACTAGAGGAGTGGAGACACTGGCTCGAAGGCAGCAAGCAGCCTTTCCTGGTCTGGACGGACCACAATAATCGCTCCTACATCCAGTCGGCGAAGCGACTGAACTCCCGACAGGCCAGGTGGGCTCTGTTCTTCTGTCGCTTCGACTTTTGCCTCACCTTCCGCCCTGGCTCCAGGAATGTAAAGCCCGATGCTCTGTCTAGGCTATACTCTCCTGACTCTCCCGAGCCTCCAGATGCTTCAATCCTTCCCAAGATTTGTGTAGTAGGCGCCCTCTCTTGGGAGATTAATAACACCATCCTGGAAGCATTGAGAGAGCAACCAGACCCAGGCAATGGTCCTCCGAACTGTCGGTTTGTTCCTGATGCTGCCCGCTCCAAGGTTTTACAGTGGGTCCACAATTCCCGGTTCTCAATCCATCCCGGAGTAAACCGCACTCTTTCTTTCCTGAAGAGACATTTCTGGTGGCCAACGATCAACAGGGACACTCTGGAGTACGTTTCCGCCTGTCCCAAGTGTGCTAGGAGTAAGTCCTCCCACCAGTCTCCTGCAGGGTTGCTCCAGCCCCTACCTATCCCTAGTCGTCCCTGGTCACACATCGCACTGGATTTTGTTACCGGCCTGCCCCCCTCCCAGGGCAACACCACAATCCTCACTGTAGTAGACCGGTTTTTCAAGTCGGCTCACTTCGTTGCTCTTCCAAAACTCCCGTCAGCCCTGGAGACCTCCCAACTCCTCTCAGAACATGTTTTCCGGTTACATGGTATCCCTTCCGACATTGTCTCAGACCGCGGTCCCCAGTTCACCTCTCGAGTTTGGAAGGAGTTTTGTCAATCCCTGTGATCCTCAGTCAGCCTGACTTCTGGATATCACCCCCAATCAAACGGCCAAACAGAACGAACTAATCAGGACCTGGAGTCAGCTCTCCGCTGCATCACCGACCGAAACCCCTCTACTTGGAGCTCTCATCTCTCCTGGGTTGAGTACTCTCACAACGCACTCACCTGCTCTGCTACTGGTCTCTCCCCCTTTGAGGCTTCATTAGGGTACCAGCCGCCCCTGTTCCCCGAAGAGGAGCGAGACTTAGCAGTTCCCTCAGTCCAGCAGCATGTCGCTGTCAGAAGATCTGGAGAGATACACGATCTGCCCTTCTCCAGACTTCTGCACGGAACCAGCGATCAGCCAACCGTCACAGAAAGGCAGCTCCTCCATACGTCCCAGGCCAGTCAGTCTGGTTGTCCTCCCGCAACATTCCTCTCATCTCTGAGTCCAAGAAGCTTTCCCCACGCTTCATTGGTCCTTTTCCCATCCTAAGGATCATTAACCCTTCCGCAGTCCGGTTGAAGCTTCCCAGAGCTCTGAGAATTCACCCCACTTTCCACGTGTCTCATATTAAGCCGGTTCACACCAGTGAATTGAGCCCTCCGGCCTTACCCCCTCCTCCCGCCCGTATTATCGACAATCACCCTGCTTATACGGTGCACCGTCTTTTGGACGTCAGACGTCGGGGCAGGGGTTTCCAGTATCTGGTGGACTGGGAGGGTTATGGCCTCGAGGAGCGATGATGGGTTCCTCGTTCCCGTGTCCTGGACCCAATCATGGTGAGGGCCTTTCACAGGGCTCATCCAAACGAGCCTGGTGGTCGCCAGGTGGCTCCCATTGAGGGGGGGGGGTACTGTGAGGAATTGCGGTATCACCTTCTCCTTTTTTCTGTTTGTCTGTCTTCCTGGCTGGGCGTGGTTGACCTACTTTCCGTTTTCCGCCAACTCACCTCCGCTCCTGTTTCTCATCATCACTGATTACCACCACTCACCTGCTGCTGCTTAAAACTCCGGTTCGATCATCAGACTTCGCCAGTTCTTCGTATACTCACAGTGGTAAACTCCAGTTCCGGCTGACTATATTTTCTAGTGCTTTTGTATACTCTTCCTGTTGGATTTTTTCGTATGCTAATCATGTTCTGTTTTTTTCGAAACTCCACATTCCGTCCTGCCTGCCACGTCCAGCCCAACCTCCGTCTCAGCCCTGCTCCACGTTCTCCCCACTCTGTTCAGAGTGTTTTTTTTTGTGGACTTATTAAATCCAGTCTTTTTGACACTTCACCGAAGTCTCCGTCCCAGTGTTCTTGCATAGCGGGTTCAAGTTTTGTGTCGCTTTACGAGGAGCTTAACAGTAATGTTTAATTATACTGCCACACGCAGTACTCTTATTTTGATAACCCCTTATCCGGAAACTGGAAGTAGCTAAAAGGTTCCAGTTTGATGAGTTAGTAAAAGTTGACGCTAGAGACCGGAGAATAAAGAGACGGCTGTCACTACCCGATCTGCAGCTCTGCCCGATCTGCAGTGCGCATGTGCGAGATGGTCCGCCATATTGGACAACTCTGGACGGCAACCCAAGTAGGACACTTGACACAGTGGCTTTTGGCAAAGCTCAAAAATAAAACTTGAGAGAGATGAGTTATTGTTATTACAATTATTATTATGTTTTACTTGGGGTTAAGTACATTGTCAGAATAAGTGAGAAATGAATTTAACTTCTGTTAGACAGCTAATATGCGATACATTTTTGTAGGGATGCTCCGATCGATCGGTCACCGATCGAGATCGGCCGATACTCACTCTCTACCGATCGATCGGTGCTCTCTAAACATGCCGATCGCGAGAGCCGATCGCATGACGTAAAATACATGACACTTTTCTCTGTGTGCGGCAAAACAAGCTCGCCAAAATGGCTTCACCGGTCTGGCATTATTTTAAGGTGTCCGAAAAAGACAGTAAAATAGCGGTATGCAACGTGTGTGAAGCAGAAATCCTGCAGCTCCGCATGCCGGACCGGTGAGCGGAACGAAACACACAAGAGTTAGACCTAACACACTTAGCTATTTTATCTACCTCTGGAACAAGCTAAACTAGTTATAAATATATTTATTCTTCACTGTCGGGTCACTCATTACTGGATCAGTGAGCTGCATGATATACTGACAGGCTGTCAGGAGAGGGAGAGAGAGAGAGGGAGAGAGGAAAAGAGAGCGCTTCCGCTCATTTCTCCCGTGTTATTATCCAAAGTGAATGTAAACTTGAATAATGTACATCATTTGAATGTAATAATTAAGTTGATTGTTGTTTGTGGAAGCTCCAGTGAATGAGCCCCATTAACTGAGTTTAAACATCACTTTAAATGGAAGATTTAAAGTGATGCTTAAATCTTCCATTTAGGCCCCGCCCACTCAATCGGATCGGCGATCGGTATCGGCCGATACCGATTCCAGCGATCGGCCCCAAAATTGGCGATCGGAGCATCCCTACATTTTTGCATACATTCACAGTAAATATTTATTCAGTATGATAGCTGTCTAACATAAGTTAAATTCATTTCTCACTTATTCTGACAATGTACTTAACCCCGTCCTGAGTTGTCCAATATGGCGGACCATCTCGCACATGCGCACTGCACATCAGGCAGGGGGACAGATCGGGTAGTGACAACGGCAACTAAAGCTTCCCTTGTAACGTGTTTATATGGATTTATTAAACAGACTGCAAGTCACAACACAACCTGGCCGAGAGGGCTTTTAGGGAGGGGCGAAAGCGCACGCGCGGGCAGGATGTATAACGCAAGACAAATTGAGGGCATCATTTAGAAAGGGAATGCAGCAAAATAATCGTTTTATTTCGATTACGTTGTTTTCATAATCATTGCAAGCCAAAATCGAGATTAAAATACGATTAATTGCACAGCCCTACTTGGCAGATTATCTGCATAAAGCATCTGAATCCACTTCCGATCAGTCTCATCCATGCTCAATCATTCCTTGCACTGTTA
The DNA here is from genome assembly GCF_902827115.2 of Pseudochaenichthys georgianus. Taxonomy (NCBI): domain Eukaryota; kingdom Metazoa; phylum Chordata; class Actinopteri; order Perciformes; family Channichthyidae; genus Pseudochaenichthys; species Pseudochaenichthys georgianus. Next base: position 33,950,782 of record NC_047509.1, on the reverse strand, counting down.
TATCCGCAAACCAGCTGAAGATTCCCCGTCTTCATTAACCTGGCATCACTGGTTTTATTACTAGCGTGTAAAAGCTACTAAACCCATTGGGTAGTCTTTGGTGTCTAAACTCAGTGATATGAGAAGGACCTGCATGCTTCTGATTTTTTGGATACATAAAGGCATAATTGGTCAGATTCCTAATTGTATTTTTGGTAAGTGTTTTACTTTTCTGTGAGTTCATGAGTGAAGGGAAGGCACTTTGACATTTTAGCATCTGTTGTTTTGGCTTGGGTGAAATGAGGAGTGTTAAGTTGGAGATAGAGGGAGAGCCTGGTGGAAGGGAAACTGCAGGCAGAAGAGAGAAATGGAGGTCAGAGTCGGATGAATAGCTGGGATGCCAAGAGACCAACATTTATTTACAGTTAGATTTATTCCACACAATTTCCTTGCTCTGTTGGTTTCTTCGTTCTCTACTCTTTTTTTCCCATCCTTGGATTCCTTTTCCTCCATTCCTTACTTGTATCTCTCTCTTTCTCCATGTCCTGTACTGATTGAAAACGCCTATGCGAGGAAACATTTTAAATGAAAAAGACACTAAACTGACTGACCTGTGACCATGAAGTGTGAACATGTGTTTATGTTGAAACATTCTAATAAAATGTCACGTATTTTCACTTGTCTTTACTCTCTTGGATATCTACATTTAAAATAACAAATTATGCAATTATCCCCATATATCTAACGTTTTTCCTCCTTTCCTTCATTCTTCAACGCAGGGATTAGTGAATGCATTAAGCCTCAGCAGCTCCAATATTGGTCACACTCAATATACTTTAAAACACCTTAAAACACTCTTTTTGGATAATTGGTTTAATTGCACAGTTTAAACGAGGCCAGCCTATTAAGCGACACAATGGTGAATTCAAAAACAAGGAGGAGCAGATTTAAACAATCCCTGCCAGTCTCTGTGTTTGTCTAGATTGAATCCCAGCGGGGGGGACTTTTCTGTGTCATAGTGTTTGGGAAAACAAGGTGTAAACAGTGGAGCGATCCCGGAGAGACGGTGCTCTGAGGGGGGGGGGGGGCAAGGCTCCAACACTTGGGCATATAGGTTAATGTGCCGCAGTGGGACGGCGGGCCTTTACCCCAGATACCCCCGGCCATCCACCCAGTTCATTCCACATGCTCCACTCCAGCTCCAGTCTGGCACGCCGCCTTTTTGGCACGGTGCCGCATTAGTTGACAGCAGCGATGCTCACTTTGAACACGCTGTAAATGTGTGCCAAAGCCCTATCTTGAATGGGTTTTGTTTCTTGATCTGAATGAAGGATTCGATAGGCTGTGACCCGGGCAACATGGGGGGAATGTGCGTCTACCAATCCAAGAGTCAGTGGTTCGGTTCCAGCCCAAGCAGTCAACATTTCAAGGTGTGCTTGGGTGATATTCTGAACTGCAAAGGCTTGTCAGCGGTATTGAAGTTTGTGTAAATGTAATCTCACAGTTCATATATTTCAATTCATGCTCATGGGTAGTTTTTACATTTGGTGGTGGAATATTAAAAAGTTATAGCTTGTGTGCATGTATGTGTGACCATTAAAGAGGGTCATCCTCATATTATATCTATGTTAATGCTCCATATCTCTACCGCTTCATTTGAGTTATAACAAGTTGCAATCTTCGATCTCTCTTGATATTTCACTCTCTTCTCAATTGATACATGCAATTATACCTCAAAGTCAGAAATTAGATATTTGTACTGTACTTAAGTGATTTCATGTTTTTATTTTAAAATAGTTTTTTAAAATATGTTATGTTGCTCCTTTTTGTATAACTTAATTCCCCTAACTGTGTTACGTAAGCATCTGTATACACATAAAGAACATTCCTTGTGTATGTAAATAAGCAATAAACCTGATTCTGACACATCTCCAAGCGGTTGACCAATCACAACAGAGCCGGCCAACTAACCAATCAGAGCAGACTGGGCTCTGGTTTCAGACAGAGGGTGAAAAGAGGTGCTGCAGCACAGGCAGTATGAGAAAAATAAAGAGCTTTTTGAACATTAAAGCATGAAACGTATCACAGTAGAGGGACACAATACAAATATGAACCTGAAAATGAGCTTTAAATGTCCTCTTACATTTCCAGAGACAGTGAGCCAATGCCAAGATAGTATTGGTCTGATCCGTGCTTATTTTAATGAATCACTATCGTCACAATAATCCGTATTGACTGGGGATCCTCTCTGTACTGTCCTCCTCTGTTTGGTCCACTCTAGCCTGCTTTGACACATATGCTACCTTGTGGCCTACATTCACCAAATGTAGGTAAACCTCACATCTGTACGTGTGCCAAAAGGCTCCCTCGATGTAACACAATCCAGATGAGGCTCTTTAAACCACGCCGTCCATCTGATCCCTGCAGACTATAATCTGTGTAATCTGAACTAAAGCCTTCCCTGACAGCTATAATCCAATTACAACAGACCACTTCAGGGATTCACCCAAATACAGGGGCCTGGAAGACAGGAGAGTGGTAGGCACAGACTGACTCAGAGGAGGGCACGTTCGGCCAAATATAATGTACACACACATGCACAAAACACATGCACAAATGGGATGGCTTGATAAACACCATTTAACAGAATTATGAGTGAATGCAAGGTTGTTGTTGTTGTTGTTGTTGTTGTTGTTGTTGTTGTTGTATGATAGCTCAAATATCAATTATTTAAATGACAAAATGGATAAGGAGTAGGGCTGCTCGATTATGGCAAAAATCATAATCTCGATTATTTGGGTCAATAATTGATATCACGATTATTAAAAACGATTATCCATTTCATTTTTTTGAACAGTATGTTTTTAACAGTTGATTACCCTGAACTTTAAGTATAATTCAACTGAAAAACCAATAAAAAAAATAAATAATCGTTTTATTTCGATTACATTGTTTTCTAAATCGTTGCAAGCAATAATCGTAATTGTGATTAAAATACGATTAATTGAGCAGCCCTAATAAGGAGGCGCGCAAATGTTGTAGATAAATAGTTGAGATAAAGTCATGCTGATGAAATACTGATGAAGAACTGTGTGATGAATTAAATCCAAACATACTCTATTAGTAGTTTACTGTAGTGTGCGTGTGTGTGTGTGTGTGTGTGTGTGTGTGTGTGTGTGTGTGTGTGTGTGGTGTGTGTGTGTGTGTGTGTGTGAGTGTGTGTGTGTGTGTGTGTGTGTGTGTGTGTGTGTGTGTGTGTGTGTGTGTGTGTGTGTGTGTGTGTGTGTGTGTGTGTGTGTGTGTGTGTGTGTGTGTGTGTGTGTGTGTGTGTGCAGGGCCGGCCCTCGGCATAGGCAGTATAGGCGAATGCTAAGGGCGCATCAACCCATAGGGGGCGCCGAAAATTGAAAAAAAAGAAAAGTTAGAAATAAAAAAAAACATTTTTTTTATTTCATAACAACACAATTTCCCGATTTTGGATCAACAAAGTACATCTTATTATCTTATACTAACAGAACTACGCCTATATTGCGTACAGCACCCATAAACTATGGCACACACCCCCCCCCCCCAAAATCAAGTGAACTGCCCCAGTCCCAGTAAAAACCAAAGGTTTATGTGAAATTGTTCTTTTTTTGAAATAATGGTTTTAGTGTGCAATTATAGGTTTAATTTTGTATTTGTATTCATTTAAAATAAATCAAACTCCCAAAAAACGTACACAGCTTCTGTGTGCTTTTATTAACATTGGAATTTACTGTGTAAGCGGTCGCGAGGGGGAGAGCTTTAGAGAGCTCTCTCCTGAAAGACTGAGAGGCTCTGATAACCTCAGCTCAGTGAGGTAAGGCACACCTTTATATGATTCATTATAGTTATAAAAAAATAAGAGAATAGGTGAAAAACAGGTATAAAATACTGACAGTAGAAAAAAGTTGTTATTAATAGTGATTTGTAAAATATCCATAAAGAAAAAGAAAATCTGCTTACAGTTCTGTTTCATATGGGTGTTAAGAGATGATCCATAGATCTCCTAATGTTGCTCTCAAAGTGCACCAGATTGATGCTTTTAACTTCAATATAAAAAAAAAAGTCTTCCCGGGGGTGCATGCCCCCGGACCCCCCTAGAGGAGCCCCCCCCCACTTAAATCATGTTCAAATGGATAGGAAACTAAATACAGTTGCACACATCTTGTGTCAATATCTTTGTTTTTGTGGTCATGCCACAACCATGCACGTGCGAATCATAGTGAGTGTCTGCATTTGGGGGGGGGGGCGCCAGCTAAAATCGTGCCTAGGGCGGCAAATTGGTCAGGGCCGGCCCTGTGTGTGTGTGTGTGTGTGTGTGTGTGTGTGTGTGTGTGTGTGTGTGTGTGTGTGTGTGTGTGTGTGTGTGTGTGTGTGTGTGTGTGTGAGAGAGCCAACACATGTATTTAGGATTCATCTCATCTCACAGAGCCTGCTGAGCAGCTAGCAGGAAAACATAAACACAGCTGGGATAGACTGCTAAGTACACACAAACACACACGTGTAGATATGTGCACTCCTGCAGTCACACATACACTATATTATGAATTATTAAAGAATACATATTAATGAGTGTTTGCACAAACACACATGTTCGTCATAAACCCACACATATACAAACACAGCATACATGGCCATCAATAAATAATTACCCTCTTCATTAGATGCTGCAGGTCAGCACTTTGTGAGTGTGCTGCAGAGACCAGCTCCGAGATCAAGCCATTGGCTTTTTGACCCAGTTGCGCACATATAGAGTGGTGCAGTAATTATGTATGTTTAGGCTGAGCCAGGAGTAAGCGTCACAAGAGCTCCCTCAACTAGAAGCCAACAGGACTTTTCCATTGGGTTTTGGAATATTGCAGAAAATAAGCTCTGTGGCAAACACACTTTTAGGATCAGCAGGTGCATCTCCACATATTAACATCACTTTGGGATTTCTGAAGTGTAAATGCAATTGCTAAAAGTTAAAAGCTAATGTTAGGCTATAAACAAACTACATCACCAGCGTAAACTGAAGGTGGCTAATGTTCGACGTGATAACTAGTCTCAATTTGTCACTTGTTAGCAACCGCTGTTTTTATGATAAAAGAAGCTTTGGACATTCAAACATGGGATCTTGACATGTGTTTTAATGTTTAACAAATCCTGAAAATCTCCAAAGGTTATGTTTTCTCCAGTTCTTTGTAAAGGCATCCAACCCAAAACAACGTTGACTTTGAGCCGAGGGAACCAGAACTGTTCAAATGCCGACTCATTCCTGCACCACTCTATGGAAGGCAAGCATTGTAATATCAGCACATGCTGCTCCCTCTGAGCAGGTGGACTCAAGCTAACTCAAGCCTTTCTTTAGTTAGTCAATTTATTGAACATGTCAGAAACAAAACAAGTATATAACAATAATATATATATATTCTCCTTTCTTTTTTATTTTTTTCCTTTTCACTCAGATTAATAATTATAACAAAGTACCAAAAAAAAAAAAAAAAAAAAAAAACAATAATAATAATTTTCAGATAGTCTCTGATCATGTTCAACAGGGGCAAGAAGAAGCTTAAAAAACTTTTCTGGTCCTACCCCCTCTAACATATATTTTTCTTATAAAACATTAGGTCATCGTCATCAGCGACATGTTTGTCTTGTTAATCTTTTCTTTTTTTTTTTACAAAACAATCAGAAATAAATTACTTTTTACAATTACAAGAAATAACAACAAATGAGATTTTACAGGTCCTGTTCATAACCATTAATGATTAGACTCCTAAATAATACTTTCATTTTAGATAGACATATAAGAGCTGTTCATTTCAAAATGTAACACTCTTATACTGAGGTTCTTAAACTGAAGTATCACAGTTCAAGTTTCTGCTCAGCGTCAACTCGGAAATCTCTTTCAGACTACTGCGAAGGTTACCTCAGGTCCAACTCGTACAGATGTAAGGCTAAGCAGCCACAAGCTCCTGAATACTGCCAAATCTATAACAAGCTGACACTCTCACGAGCCTAAAGCAGCCATTACTCCACTTTGTCAAGAGCTACAGTTAACAAAGAACACCACTGTGTAGTATATTTAATTCACAGGCACCGTTCATACTGTGTTGAGAATCCACTATGAATTAGGGAGATTTCACAGCATGGAGAAAACCTTGTGATGGAGCCTGAAGTGGAGAATATCACAAGGCGAAAACATATGGGGAGGTGTTTCAGCGGAAGTCATTAAAAACGCCTTAAGGTGTGTAATTTGTTGCTGTGTCATGCAGAAAAATGTCTCAAGAGGTAGGAGGGTAAACTGCACCTCATCAAAAACGGTTTCCCTCAATGGGCTGTAATCGAGACAGCATCTGACAGCAATTCACGCCGTCGCTGCATGTATTTATCACCGCACTGCTAGAGAGATTCATCTTTACACGTCAGTTAGTCTCCCACTGAGTCATAAAAAACTTGAGTTTTTGAAACACGGGAACAATGATTCCATTGCCCTGAGATTACACCATCTGGTTTCAAGGTTATTTCAGCTGTTCCTAAAGAAACAATGTCAATATCTGGTCAAATAAAGCACTTCAAGATATATGTTGACTTTTGGGACAGAGGTTAATTACCTCGTTTTCTGGGCTTATACGGTTCCATTTTAGCAGGGTAATCATTTACTGGATATTGGCTCATAATCCAATGACTGTCTTGAGCTCTATTACACCACTAGTGCATATGGTAATTACAATAACACTAAAGATCCTGGATACGAACCACTGGTGAGATCATCAGTCAGGAACTATAGACAAAGAAGCAAATTAGTTTATTGGATAATGTAAAGCTGCACCAGAACAGCAGAAGGCTAAAGTTAGCAACTTGATGAAATTTATTTATTTATTTAATATTTATTTTTTAATTAGCAGCTTAAGCGAGTGTTCTCAACACGTTAGTGGAGGACAAACATAGTAGAACATTTACCTAAATTCAATAAAGACTCGACTTTAAATTAAGGCAAATGTTACTTAGTTTGCCATAATAGTTTTTAATTATAATATGTCAGTATCGCATTTTCACAGTTTGTTCCTCAGGCCAAAACCAACGTCTTTGGAACAATACAGATGTATGTAACAGCCAGGTTGTCAACCTCTTGTCTATGTTTTATATAAAAGCAATTTACTGTAGTGATTCAGAGATGTAGCTAATATGATGCAGTGTTAGTAGTAGTACCCAATTTGCAACGCCTGCTTTTGCTACATTTAACCATAGTATACTAATATTCTGACCCATTTGAACTGCTGAATGTATGACCTTGCAGTCTTCGGATTGAGAACAGGCAGAATCTTAGATGTATGACTATTCTTAATATTACATTTCTCCATTCACAGGCTTGTACCTTCCAAAGGTTTTCCCAGAGACCAGCCTTTTACCAACACAGTCGCCGGTCTTCTGCACAGGTGATTCAGCCAGGACAGTTTCATACACACGATAAGAGCCAACTGGAAATCCTCCAACTGCAAGTCACAACACATCGTCTCAGCTGAAAATGAACGGGGACTTTTACCTCCGGTATCCTGAATGCGTGAAATAGCTTCTCTAAACAGGCCACTCTGTACTTCTTAAAATGACCAAATGTATACTAGCTAGGGTACAAGATTATCTAAGCCATTGTGAGGGTATTACGAACCAGAAAACTAAACTATAACACATATTAAGGAGTATTAATGTGCATGATGCAAGCAGAGCCATTAGAGGCTGGATATTCCCCACTCAGAGGGCCCAGAGCATGATGCAATGTGGGTGATCCATCCACTGAGGCACAAGCTAATGGTAATGAGACTGGAGATACACTGGGGAGATAGAGAGAGAATGAAGCAGTGGACGGATACAAAACACACACACACACAAACACACTCACACACACACACAATCAGACACAGCAGCAGCAACCAGTCGCCTGGAAGACTGAATACAAAATGCCTTAGAAATAGACTATAATCCTGGCCAGCAGTGATCAACACCGATAAATATTAATAAACACTATTATGCCCAGAGAAAAATAGAGACAGAATGAGAGAAAAGATAGAGAGGGAGAGGCAAAAAGGGAGAGAGAGAGAGGGGGCAATAACAAAAGAGTCTTCCTTCTATGTGAATTGCAGCCAATTTTCCATCTGATGTCCACCTTGTGGTTCTGCGGACAATGCAACAACAACACACACTCTCTTCTTATTATCAGCCCATTTCCTCTGTTTGTTTCCTCTGTTGTGTTTCCCCCGCCTTTGGAAGTTGGGATAAGAGATGGGAACAAACACCCAAATGAGCACTCTGTGAATGTATACAGAGCAGGAGAGCTGAAGAAAGAGGGAGATAAAGTGAGTCTTATAAACACACGTGTACACACACACAGAATAGCATCTCCTTCTCTCTGTCTGAATCAGTCTCATTAGTCATGCTCAGGCTGTAGCGTTGCTGCTCCGCCTGCTTAAAGAGCTGTAGAGCTGGATGGCAGCCCACAGCCGGCGAAGGTCACCCACCATTCACTTTCACTGCTAAAAGACCAACATCTTCCTGATAATGAGGAGACGTGAAGACGTACAGGAGAAAGACTTGCCTTTTGAGCCACACCTGTCATGGTGTGCAGCAGTAGGAGAAAAGTCTTATTGGAATTCAATAGCACGTGGGACGACTCGGAAACCTGTTGATACCGTGCATCCCACAATCACAACATGGGAGAGTGAAATAGGTAGTGCTGTTTATTGTCAAAGGCTCTTTTGTGAACATGTTTGCTATTGAACATTTGGTTTCAAAACAATGTGCAGCAGAAATCACAGATGTTAAAGTGTCCTGTGACTTCAAGACGCTGCAATTGCCAAAATAATATACATAAAATATTTTATTTCAGCATCTACTAGGTTACTACTGGCTGGACTGGCTAACGACCCTTCGGATTGTGTCATTTATCACTAGGGTTGGGTACCGAGAACCAACATTTCGATTCCAACGGCATCATTTAGAAATGTGAATTTCGGTTCCGCTTTTCGATGCCTGAGGAAATGTTTCTCTCCGACCAGGGCCGGCCCGTCGTACTGGCGTTATAGATGTTCGCCTAGGGCGCCAGATCTGTGGAGGCGCTGCGCTGACAGCTCTGGGAGGGAAAACAAATGTTTTGACCGTTGGTGCTCATCCTAATTTTCGGCCTTGATGTAACAACATTCATAATTAAGTAAATGTAACACCCTTTTTCACCCCGGTTACTGTTAGAAATTAAAATCAATGTTGATATGGCGTAATTTGAATTAAATACACTATTTAATTTAAATCAGTTTTATTCTGAAAAACCTGAAGTTCACTAACTATTAACTTAATAGTTTTATTCTGAAAATGCTTCACTTCCGGTTAGCATTAGCATGTGGCGAAATGCTGCATTTTCAAACCATGAATCAACGGTGAAATGACATGTGATGTTGTACACTGAGCACACTGGGTTTAGCACTCATTTATTGCCGCTGAATAACGTTTATTAGGGAATGTTTAAATAACCACAGACACCAGAATGATGTAATTTAACAATAGAACAAGGCAGGAATTGCATTGGACCCGCCCCCCGATGACGCCGGCCAATAGGAGAAGACAACAGGAAGAGCAAGCCAAGGATTGACCTCTTCTACCTGCTGACCTGGACTGACCGGTCGGATGAGGAGAGCGCCTCCACTCGCACATTTCATTTTCTACACCACCGCATCTTTTGTGTAATTAAATGCTGTTAACTTTTATAAGCTTCCCTTGACTCTTTTCAGTCTCTCCTGCCTTCAGGGTTCTAGAATTCACTAACATTACACGTTTCATTCGCCCTGTACGATGGGCGCTGCAAGTGATGAAAATGGGGGATGTTGGCTTATCTGGCACCCGCAGCTCACAGCCAAAGTGCGAGTGAGCGAGGGAGAAAGGGAGGGTGCACTGGAACCGGCGCTGTTGTTATTAGCATCTGGTGCTAGGCTAGCAGCTCTAACGGATAGAAGAAGAAGATGTTTCTACAATGATGTGGAGGGAGAGTCCTCTCCAGTCAGACTGAGGCTGATAACTACAGCTCAGTGAGGTAAAGGACTCTGAGTGTTTAGTTCACTTTAGTCCAAGTTATCTCAGTGGGTCTCAAACGTTTTGATCACAATTTACGTAAACACATATTTCCAAGGCACTCCTTTATAATTATTGGGGTAAAACAGGTTTGAAATCATTCCAATGTATACTATAGAACAGTAAACCAGACATATCGTTTTAAACTGGAGATAAAAAAATATGCATAAATAAAATAGTAAAATAAGATATGAATGAACAACAAACATAAAATACGTTACATGTATTTGTTATTGGCTATGGTAGGTTATTGGTTATGTTCACATACTTATTTAATTATTCAAATGTAAACCGATCTTTTTCATATCGGGTGTTTAGAGTTGTACCCCCTAGATCTAGTCTCTAGTCATTCTGCTTAAAGTACACCAGATTGAAGCATTTTACTTTCAAATGTTCAAACATTTCTTCCCGGTATGCCTGAGGCAGATATGCTTGTTTTTCTCAACAAGAACTTAATCATTTTTTTTACCCTGCCCCTCAAAGAATCGGAATTGAGAACCGTTAAGAACCGGAATCGAAAAGTAGAATCGGAATCGGAATCGTGGAAATTCAAACGATACCCAACCCTATTTATCACGGTCTGAGACAAAAGTCGACAATCATGAGAGATGTGGTCAAAATGTGGGATATAATTCCAAAACCTGTTGATAAATACTGTAAGATACCGACAACTGAGCTTTAGTGACATAAGACAGCCTGTAGCAAAATGCTGACAGTGTCCAAACCATGCAGACAAAACAAAAAGATCTGCAAATGCGACAGGACATTGTAGCACGAATGAATGCTGTAGCTGTCGTGTGTGTCCTGGAATCCTCTGCACTATGGCAGAAGTGGTGAACTTAAACCCGTCATGTCATGTCAAAAGGCATGAAGGACATTGTGGAGATTCACATGGACTAACACATCATTCAAATGACCTTCTATGCCATATGGCAGGAAAGTTGGAATTGGACTTGTTTCAAATCAATTTGAGACAACTTGATTGTGGAATTGAAAGTCCTGTACCTGATACAAGTTGTCAATGGGAACCCACTGCCAGGAAAGCTATTGTATAAGGAAGTTATTACTAAACATCTTACATAGATCTTTGCAGGGCACAAGGTTTTCAGAATAATTTCCTCAAGTGCTGTGCACCTTGATGAAGTGTGATATCCTCTAGATCAGTGGTTCCCAACCTTTTTTCCCAAGAGCCCCCCCAAATGACTCCTGTTGGAAGGGCCGCCCCCCCCCCCCACACACACACTCACGGGGGGGGGGGGGGCGCAACAGCGGTAATTAAAGTTTAAAAGTCTCAAAAATGCTACAACTACTGTCACAGACTGGATGAATGTGAAGTATTTTGTTAAAGGCGGATGAAAGCGTAATTAAGGAGCACTATTGGAGTGACTTTGATGGTTATTGGACTCAGGATTAATTCATTTGGATTCCCGCTGTATGAAGAAATTAAAGGACGGCACAAGTGGAAACAATTCACAAAGGGATTAAACTGTTTAAAACACATGCTCAAAGTAAACCGGATTTTGCCGATGTGTTTATGTGGATTCAAAAGTCGTAAATAATCTACAAAATGGAGGAGACCGATCTGATCGGAGCAAAGTTGTGACAAATAATCCAACTGAAACCGGCATGGACAATGACTATGTTTTAAAAATGCGCTTATCCAGCAAAGCCTGGTTTGGACACTTTACGGGCAGAAGAAACATTTCTATCAAAGAAAAAATTATAATGTTTTGTATTTTTATGCCTTTAATAGCTACTAACTTGAATTTGTATTCAAATGAATTAATCAATTATTTTGTATATTGTATTGTAATAAAGAGACAAGGCTTTTAGTGACAATCATGTATTGAGTTACAATTACAGTGGGGCAAAAAAGTATTTAGTCAGCCACCAATTGTGCAAGTTCTCCCACTTAAAAAGATGAGGCCTGTAATTTTCATCCTAGGTACACTTCAACTATGAGAGACAGAATGGGGGGAAAGAATCCAGGAAATCACATTGTAGGATTTTTAATGAATTAATTGGTCAATTCCTCGGTAAAATAAGTATTTGGTCACCTACAAACAAACAAGATTTCTGGCTCTCACAGACCTGTAACTTCTTCTTTAAGAGCCTCCTCTGTCCTCCACTTGTTAACTGTATTAATGGCACCTGTTTGAACTCGTTATCAGTATAAAAGACACCTGTCCACAACCTCAAACAGTCACACTCCAAACTCCACTATGGCCAAGACCAAAGAGCTGTCAAAGGACACCAGAAACAAAATTGTAGACCTGCACCAGGCTGGGAAGACTGAATCTGCAATAGGTAAGCAGCTTGGTGTGAAGAAATCAACTGTGGGAGCAATTATTAGAAAATGGAAGACATACCAGACCACTGATAATCTCCCTCGATCTGGGGCTCCACGCAAGATCTCACCCCGTGGGGTCAAAATGATCACAAGAACGGTGAGCAAAAATCTCAGAACCACACGGGGGGACCGAGTCAATGACCTGCAGAGAGCTGGGACCAAAGTAACAAAGGCTACCATCAGTAACACACTACGCCGCCAGGGACTCAAATCCTGCAGTGCCACACGTGTCCCCCTGCTTAAGCCAGTACATGTCCAGGCCCGTCTGAAGTTTGCTAGAGAGCATTTATGATCCAGAAGAGGATTGGGAGAATGTCATATGGTCAGATGAAACCAAAATAGAACTTTTTGGTAAAAACTCAACTAGACGTGTTTGGAGGAGAAAGAATGCTGAGTTGCATCCAAAGAACACCATACCTACTGTGAAACATCATGCTTTGGGGCTGTTTTTCTGCAAAGGGACCAGGACGACTGATCCGTGTAAAGGAAAGAATGAATGGGGCCATGTATCGTGAGATTTTGAGTGACAACCTCCTTCCATCAGCAAGGGCATTGAAGATGAAACGTGGCTGGGTCTTTCAGCATGACAATGATCCCAAACACACCGCCCGGGCAACGAAGGAGTGGCTTCGTAAGAAGCATTTCAAGGTCCTGGAGTGGCCTAGCCAGTCTCCAGATCTCAACCCCATAGAAAATCTTTGGAGGGAGTTGAAAGTCCGAGTTGCCCAGCGACAGCCCCAAAACATCACTGCTCTAGAGGAGATCTGCATGGAGGAATGGGCCAAAATACCAGCAACAGTGTGTGAAAACCTTGTGAAGACTTACAGAAAACGTTTGACCTCTGTCATTGCCAACAAAGGGTATATAACAAAGTATTGAGATGAACTTTTGTTATTGACCAAATACTTATTTTCCACCATAATGTGCAAATAAATTCTTTTTTTTTCTTTCTCATTTTGTCTCTCATAGTTGAGGTATACCTAGGATGAAAATTACAGGCCCTTCTCATATTTTTAAGTGGGAGAACTTGCACAATTGGTGGCTGACTAAATACCTTTTTGCCCCACTGTATATGTAAAAAAAAAAAAAAATGATATTTGGCCTCAAATCATGGTGCCCCCCAGGTTGGGAACCACTGCTCCAGATGAAGCGGAGTGTTGACTGACTGACCCAACCTTGCCTCTAGGACTGAGTCGATATGAAAGTTTCCCCACGACACGAGTGCAGAAGGGCTGTCACAGATCTCGTCAGGAAACGCTGAACATGCCTGTACCGAGGAGATGATGAATTCATCACAGCGACGTCCCAGAGCGATCTCAGCTGACACGACCTTGATCGATCGCAGGCAGAACGACAGATGGCCATAAAGGACGATCATGTAACTGTAAGCTCATTAGCATAATGCATATACAGTACACTTTTTACTACAAGGCCGCATGGTGCTATCACTGCCCCTGTGGGCTTGTGACAGAGATGCAGGGTTGTTAATGTATTAAAGCGTGACACTTTCATATTGTACTTAGCAAATATAACTTAAACATGGTGAATGGGTTTCACAGGTAGTGACTTTACTTAATTCAAAGAAACATTGTTATCTTTTGCATACCATATGAAGGGGAGGGCCTGCACCAATGCAGAAAAGGATCATCCAGTAAGGGAACAGCTACATGTTTGATGTCCACAGATGCCATATGGGCATTCAAATTAGGAAGAAAAACACCTGCTAGCTAATTCTATTTCCCTAAAGTCTGATCATAATTAAAGGAGTGGTGTCCGACATGGTGCATACAGTGTAATGACATGTTGCCGATAACTAGCTAAATTGACTGAGAATAAGGAGAGAAGATTGACTCAAATAGAAGCTCAAAGAGACAAAAAGTCCACCTTCATGATTCTTTAAAATGCTTCATGTCAGTAGGAATGTGCTGCTAGTTTTTTCTGTGAAGCTCCTTTTCAGGTTATTGTATCATGCTATGAATGTCCATTGTTTTTATTACTCGAAAAATGATATTTTACAATCTACAGTTATATACATGTAATTGATCATGCTGTTGGATTGCTGCCCTGTTAGGTTAGTGCAGGTGCATGTCTATGTGTGCAGCAGGGAGTTACAGTGTTGGTTTTGAAAGGCTACATTGTGAATTTCTAAAATGATTACATCTATCTATTTTCAACCTTGATTTAACAATGCTCCAGAGTTATTGAAAGTATTTGGATCACACAAGAAATAATGTTACACATGCTACTAAAATGTATTACTCGTTTTTTTTGTGTAGCCTAATCTTAATCTCGGATGTGCAGAAATAATGTGTTTAAACCACAATGAATAAAGCTTTGAAAAAAAGCTGTGCAGCATTCAAATGTTGATTTAGTATTTGAACGTTCAAACCTGAGTGTCCTTAATAGTGTACAGCCTCTGAGGAGCAGAGCTATACCTCATTTCTTTCCTCTTTCATCCCTACGTCTTTCCTCATCTAATTCCGATGTACTGTACTCTTCCTTATATCTTTCCTTTGTTCCCTTTCTTATTTGCACACCTTCCATCCACATCTGACTTTTTGCCAATCTATCCCTCCTCTCATAATACCAACACCTTTATTTCCCCATTTCTCTCTCCTTTCATTGGCATCATCTATTCCCTACACATTGTATTTTCAGATCACACCCAGGCACTGGCTTTAGGCACTAAGTCACTCTACACCTCATCACTCAGTGGAAAGTCAAGGAGAGGGCAGAGAGAGATGGAGAAAGAGCAAGGACTTAAGAGAGAGAGAGAGAGGTGGACGAGAGGGAAGAAGGTGAAGAGGAGCAAGAATGTAAAAAGAGGGAGGTTAAAGGTTAGAAAATGAATGCAAAGAAGAGAGGCCACAAAGAGGTGTTGAGGGAGGAAATAGAGAAGAAAAGGAAGTCAAATGTCGATAAGAGAAGGAGTAGAAGGAGAATGGGCTTAGCAGAATGAAAGAAATCGTTATGCAAAGGATGGGGTTGCAGAGAAGAGATGGAGACAGAGAGGTGGAGAGTAGTCCAGAGATTTATGGCAGGTTGTTATGGAGCACCGTCTGAATAACAGAAGGTGAGACCAGGTGAATTATTCATGAGGATACAGGGCCGTGAGTGTGTGTGTGTGTGACATGCAGGTGACACACACACACACACACACTCACAATGTCTCTCAGGCACCCTTAGGCCAGCTCATCTATGAGGAAAAGGACAAACAAGACATCCACAACTTGTGGAAAGTCTGAAATACTGTGGGAAAAGGTAGATGGGGACGAGGAGACAGCTGTTCTCTTTCTAGGTTGAATGAGAAGTCTAATTTGGCTGTGGAGACATTTTGACTATATAATATTAATTTATGATATGACCATGGTAGCAGATTCCAACCTGCACTACCTGAAACATTGAATTTGAGTTTGTGTGTGCAGGTATGCACTTCTAACTACTTTGTTATTCTAGTTCTATCATTCTGGATTGACGAAGCCTATGAGAGAAAATGTACTTCATGTTGCACCAAATGTGCACTTACACTGACACTTTGGTTGCTTTGGCTCAAACCAGAATGGAAAATGTAATTTTTGTCCAAATCCCTACTTTCCATAACTTCTTCCTCATTGTTGGTGTCCTGTCATCCTAACAGGGTGGAGATTCTTGCTTTGGCCGTGACAGTGTGGTGGCTAAATGTATTCAATGTTCGGAATAATGTTTGAATTCACCCGACAATTGCCGTTAGGGGTATTTCCAGAATAGTTCGGCTTCAATTATGTTCTCTCTACAGAAATTCTGTAAATACCGCATCATTAATTACACTCTAGTCCTTACAGTGGGTTTTTGTTAAACCAAGCAACAACATATTTCTCACCTTAGTAAAGAAATGTAATTAATGGAGTAAATGCTTCAGAGCTGGGCAGTTCCTCTGCAGACATGCTTAATATAAACACACCCTAAACCCAAGACCACTAAAATGTTAGTGGCGGTCCAACACAAACTTATTCCGAGAACTGGACTTGAAACTAAGAGGGAGGTAAAGTAGCCTATTCTCCGTTTAATTTAAAATAAACACATATGCACACAAAACCAAGCCAAAACTATCAGGAATAAAAAAAAATCATGAGAACTGATGATTACAAAAAACGTTTTGAGAGCTACTGTGTCAAACACTCACCGAGTTGATGCAGGCCAGCTCCTTGTTGAGCAGCCAGGGCAGGGAGAGCTTCCCCTCTCCTCTGTAGCACGACTGAATCCTCTTTTTAATCTTCTCCTTTATCCGTTTCATAGTGAACAGACACAAAGCCGACTCCTTGGGAGGCTTGGCCCTGTTCTTCTGACCCTGCGCGAACACAGTGAACAGAACCTCCTCATGCTCTTCAATACCGAGCGAACGGGCCAAACGGGCCCCCGGCCGGGCCAAATAAGCATCCTGAACCAAGCGGTACTCCACTCCGTCCTTGGTGCAGCCGATTGGGAACTCAACGTAGGAGTAGAACTTAGGATCGTCGACACATAGGCGGACGATTTTAGAGGTGAAGAACTGTTCGCTGCTTGCGTCTGGCGAGGTGAGCTGGGTGTCGAGCTGTAAGGTGAGGTAATACACAAACTGCTCGCTGTTGAAGCCGTAGATGTAGTAGATGTCGAATGCCGGGAACTTGGAGAGCGTGTCTGAGGGAATCTTCAGCTGCGAGGAGACAAACTCGTCCTGGTAGACGAAGCTGAACATGTCGGCGTTCTCCTCGTTGGACATCAACTTGCGGCTCGACAGCGTAGGGAAGTACTCGGATTTCCCGTCAATGGGAGTACCGACAAAAAGTTTCCCACCTCCGCCAAAAAGATCCGGGGATATCACGACACCTGACATGGTGCCTGCCTCTGCAACGCTGGATAGATAATGCTCTTTGCGGTGGTGGGGCTCACCGAGCTTGAACAAATCATCCAGACGCAGGAATTGGCATATTCCCTGGGAGGTACTTCCACAGGCGATTAAGCGGTTGTGGGCAGCATCAAGTAGCAGGAGTTTATTGATGTTCGAGGTCTGCACCAGCTCATGGGGGCAGGACTGGACTCCGGGCGGGGGGTAACAGCGAGGGTTGTCTGTGACTGGGCCAGTCACATGGTTTCGGAGCTTGGTCAGGTTGCTCGACAGCTTGTAGATCCAGTTGACGGCGCCAAGGTAGACCTCGCCCGTTTTGTTGTGAACCACCAAATGTGTGAGACCTCCCTCCGGTGGGAAGAAGGTGAGGAGGGAGGAGGAAGGAGTGGAGGTGGAGGGTATGGACAGGGAGGGGGAGAAGAGATGGAGGAGGATGGGGAGGATAAGCATAAGATGATTGGAGTGGGGGGACATGGTGGTGAGGGGAGGGGAGGTGTGAGAGTGTGGGTGTGTATTTGTGGGTGTGTAAAACTCCACAGGGTCAGTCAGTGACTTTTAAGACTGCAGGGTCTGATGAGGCAAAGCAAAAGTTTCCAAGCAATCGTCTTCCTCTTTTTTTCCCTCCTTTGTCGGCTGTTGTTTTTATAACCTCATCCCCTGATCTTCAGCCTTGTCCGCCACCAGCCCTGAGAAAGAGAAACAAACAAACTCTTAGCAAACAAAGATGTCAATATATTCATGGACATGTGTTTTGCACTTTAAAATATCTGACCAAAAAGGATTCATTTGTGTGTATCGAAATGACACGGCACTAAATATTCGCCCACAGACTCAGACTCTGAGGCCTCGTTGCAGAAGTCCAAAAAAACAAATGAGGGCACTATCGGCTTTGTTTTATTGACTTCTCCACTCTTGGCTCGCTCCACTGTGTGGAGTGCATCTTTTAAAAGAAGACAGGGCCAAACATCGCTCTTCTGCGTATTGATTGTCTGGAGGTATTAAAGGATCTAGCAGACGGGGTCTGCATACACAGACAAAAACACATACACACATAAAAGCAACTTGTGACACATACGTGTGTGCACGTAAGGAAACATGCAGATGTTTTGCATTGCATGTGCAAAAAAAGGACACAAAGGGTGAGCTACTGACTTAAAACATTGTGACAGCATGGAAACATCCATACATTACAAGTATGCAGGGAGAATCCAATGATATATAACAACAGAGAAGAGAGGAGGACATTTGTAAGGTAACTGGTCAAACACAATAAAATGGTGAGAGGTAGTAATAATAATAATAATAATAGTATTATTTTGTTAGCGCTTTTACAGGTGCTCAAAGACGCTTTACAGAGATATTGAAAAGAAAAGAACAACACATAAATATAGTTAAAGTCAAATTAAAATCAAGCAATACAAAAACAATCACACATTAAAAGCCAGATTGAAGGGGTGAGTTTGTGTAAGGTAGGTACAGAGGTTACAACTATTTGGCTTCATACCAGTTGACTATAAAAGGCAGTGAAGATGGCTGCAAGGATTGCTATAAGTGAAAACTACAAAAAGAAGGAAAACACAAAGCGAGATGGTCCATTCATCTTTTTTTCCATCCAACCACTTCCAAAGCTCTACTTGTTCAGGTTCAGAGTTGCTTTACGCTGTAGCCTACAGTATCCCTGAATGCTGTGAGTGGCAGGTGAAGATTGGGGGTTCAAGCGCAAAGCAACATGCCCTACATACTGAACCATCAACATTGTTTTTACCATCACTGTGAGATGAGAACAATGGATTTTACCAAACAATGTTACCTGGTTGAGAGGAACATGCAAGCTTATAGCATTCAACATTTAGGAGGACCTCGTTTCTGTCACAAAATCACCAGAAGACCGTTGTCTTACCAACAGAGACCAGTTCAGACTAAACATATACACCCATGGTTGGCAAGAAGCAACACAGCAACCCTCTGGTGTGGCTCAACAAAGTATGAATTGGTAGAGTTCACATATAGAATACAAAAAACAGATTGGTAAAACTCGCATACAAGAAATAACCAAAGTTCAAAGATGTACAGGTTTCATAATAAATGATTGGGATGAGGATGTATTTTCTATGTATTGATGCACCTTACAATATGAGTTACGTCGGTCAAGCAATCATCTGCTAATGGCACAGTAACAAAATATTATTTCCCAAGGCTACGTTCATTGGGAAGCGTTTTAAAGCAACCACATACACACACTCTGTCCAACCATCTTTTCATTAGATCATTGGTTTAAACTTGGCTAAATAAAGAGCACAAGGCTATGGCCTGTTTCATAATGGAGTTTAGTCAGCTACTTATTCTTGTCTCTTATTTCTGCTGCTGTTTCTCATTGCTCCCTTTCATTACATTCCTCTCTCTCTCCCCCCAGACACTTCACTTCTTGTCAATAGGGTCTTTCATCTGCAGCCCAGCCATGATTACAGTGGCCCAGATGACGAAGCTGTTGCCTGTCTCATCAGCACAATAGAGCTTCTGTTAGTAGACACACACACACGCAAAACATGTGAACATATGACACACTCGTACAGTATGTGGTCCACAGGATTCTTACACACTGTCACATATTCTAATGATCTCAACACTTCAGACATAATTGACATTAAACAGACCTGCCCACACACACTCATGCCCCACCCATGCACAACAGAAGGAAGGGAAATGTCTTCAACACTAGAGAAAGAGGAGATGTAACTAACTTTTCCAGTAACACTTTATATTAAGGTACACAAATTAACCATCAACTAGTTGTTAATAACCATGCGTATTAGCAGTAAATTGGCTCTTTAGTCATTATAAAACACTTATTAATGCCTTATTCTGCATGAATCAACTCGTTTGATTATGAATGTGACGTTTATATAGTGGAACTACACTGTTTTATCAAAACCAAAGTGCCACGCAGTAACTTAGGCCCATGCATGTATTTCAGCAGGAAATGTGCAACCTAGATTACATTTACCAACACAGACTATATAGAAATATTTGTAAAAGTTGTTCATGCGTTATTAAGTGAAGATGGCATTAACCCTCCTGCCTGAATCTGCTTTATGGTATTATATTATACATTTAAGTAAACAAATCATATTAATATTTCTTCTCTCCTGTGTTTATTTGCATTGCATTTGATATTGAGGTAATCCAAAAGAAAAATAAAGTTATCACGTTAAATTACTTTTATATCTTGATACTCACATTAAGTTACTGGTTGTGTTTTTGGCAAGTCGCCCTCCCAACCCTGTACATAAGTTATATCATTTTAATTACTGATACAGTTGTTGCACATCTTTAATTTATTTGCTAGTGTACTTAAGTCCAGGGTGCGAACAGGAGGGGAGCAGGGGGAGCTATAGCTCCCCTAGTGGTGACATGAGCTCCCCTGGGAACATGGTTTGTGAAATTTGGGGGGAGCTCTCTAAAATACTGATATGATGAACAAATAAATTCCATTTTGGGCATGTTTTTTTTTTCAAAGGTGTAAAATAAGTGAAATAAAATTATAGTTTATGATTCATGAAAAAAGTGTCGCCTGCTTGTATGCAGCCCGCAGCTCCACCCACTACCCACTCACTCACAAGCTCGTTTAGTTGGCACTGCATGTTTACCAGGCATTGTTGCTGCTGCTGACATGTCGAAAAGAAAAAAACAACTTACTTTGGGCAATTTCTTTAAAAAGACGGCCAAACAACCTGATCAAGAAGACCAACCAAATGTAGCTGGTGGTAGCATATCGTACGTTGTGACTGCTGCTACAACAGAACCGAGAGAGGAGGGAGCTAACGTCAGTGCTAGTGCTAACTTGACAGCTAACGTTAACTTGGGGGCTGAAGAGACACAAGAAGACGAGCCAAGAGAAGCTAACTTGATGACTACAACTACCATAGTAGAGGTCGAAGGAGATGTGGAAGAAGATGATGATGATGCTACTGATGACCACTCCACCTGTTCTTCCTCTTCCTCCCTGCTGCTCGAGATGGGGGGGGGGGGGCGAAGTTGCTGCGGTGGTCCCGCGGCCGCCGGCTGGCTGGACCAGCCAACAGTGGAGTGAGTGGATCACATTTTTGAGACATTTTAAGTTGATTTAATTAAACAGTCAAACGTTACATTGGTGGTCCGTGGATTACTTATTATCAAGTTGATTGAAGTGTTTGCGTAGCCCATACATGCTCGGGAAATCTGTTGACATGAACATGATCCATCGGGACGTTTCATGTAAATGTAGACCTGTGGCACCACCCCGTGTGCAACAGATTTTCTCTATATAATAGGCCTATGTCTGTGCTGTTGCTATTAATGCACGGATCAGCATTTGCGGGGGGGGGGGCCCGCAAAAAAAAAAATCCCGGCTCCCCCGGTGACCGTGGTATAGTTCGCACACTGCTTAAGTCATACAATGATTTGAAACCTTTACTTTTCATAAAATGCAAGTTGTAACTTTCAATGTGGCTTGTGTGTTTATCACATTTTCAATGTGAAATAGATCTGATTAAATAAAGAGTGAAAGCACAATCTTAAATGTTGACATTTATCATTTTCCTATGCTTATTGTTAATGTAGTGGTGTTATAAACAAAATGTTGTCGTGAAGGAAATTAAGATGTTTTGTATTTGTTGACAAAAGATTTAAAGTTGATGCTCACATGTGTATGGAAGCCCATTTCCGCCACTTGAAAAAAATAAAATCCCCATGAAAAGTCATAATTATGAGATAAAAAAGTCGAAATTATGAGATAAAAAGTCATAATTATGAGATAAGAAAGTCGAAATTATGAGATAAAAAGTCATAATAATGAGATAAAAGTCATAATTATGAGATAAAAGTCATAATTATGAGATAAAAAGTCATAATTATGAGATAAGAAAGTCGAAATAATGAGATAGAAAGTCATAATAATGAGATAATAAAGTCGAAATAATGAGATAAAAAGTCATAATTATGAGATAAGAAGTGCGCATGCGCTGCAGTGGCGCTATCTTTAAAGGTCCCTTCATCACCTTGCTGCTCTCCACCATGCAAACAGCATCTATCTAGTCCTAAATAAGGTAACTATTACAGGTGACTTTTGTAAATGTTAGATGTTACATATAGCCTATATTGCAGCTAAACTACAACAATGCAGTTCATAGCTTTGACATTACCTGTTATGAACTATAATATATATGCCTATAGTTTTGTGGTAACGTTCACGCCACTAATGACAATAGTGTAGGCATACTGCTGCTGTGAGTTGCTCTAACTCTAACCCGTGAACGTTACCACAAAACTATAGGCATATATATTATATTCATAACAGGTAATGTCAAAGCTATGAACTGCATTGTTGTAGTGTAGCTGCAATATAGGCTATATTTAACATCTAACATTTACAAAAGTCACCTGTAATAGTTACCTTATTTAGGACTAGATGCTAGGGATGTGCATCTCCATCACTGAGGCCGATGCGATGCGCATCTCGATACGATACATTAACGATACATTTGAAACACCAGGTGATACGATACGATACGATTCACCCCTGTTGCGATACAGTTCGATACGATTTGATTCAATATTATGCGATACAATGCGATTCAACACAATGCAAAAATAATGATACTTCAATTTGGTACGACAGAGGATTTTTGTTTTATTCCTTATATGCAGCAAATCATACATTAACAAAAAAGTGCTTTACATATTTGGTACTGCACATCCCATCATGCCGTTTATTTTTGTAACTTTAAAAGCTCTCCAGAGTAGGCTACAGTACAATTGTATAACACCTCACAGTTAAACAATGTAAGGATGCATTGCTCATGATTAACAATGTGCAAATAACAGCTACCATAGTGCAATGCCCATACAGCTGCCAGCCTGATGTGCTTAACACTCATTCATAGGCTGACTCACCAGTGAGCAGAAAGCAGTGGGTTCTATATGAACAATAAAGAATACAAATAACCTTTCACAAACAGGTATTTCATAACTGCTTACAGTAAGGAAGACATTTAAATTATTATTGACCGTCACAGGCTGCTGTAAACTAAACACCACTCTCTCTGACCAAACACCTCACTGAGTGATTTAACTCATATGTCTAACTTTCAGGTTTCTCTTTTCAGCCGCAGACCCCATGTCGCCTCTTTATGTGCGTCGCTAAGTTCCTCGTACTACGTGTGTACTTTAAAGCGGCTCGGCATCGTTTACAATTTGCGAGCGATTTTTCAAGTTGACTGTAGTATATAGTGCCGCGCACATATACCATCAGGACGTTACTGATGGGGTGCGGCTGCGGAGTGATACTGTGTGTATGCAAGCCCGCATCTAGGACGGATCTATGTATCATGGCTGTAGACCTGTTGAGTAATAAAGATACCTCATACAAAGGTCTACGGATACCTTATTACTCTCCATGACCTGCGGTCAGCTATATAGCATAAAAGGACTATTACACCGTCTTTCTTGAACAATCCGAAGTGTTGCCAAACGTTTGATTTGTAGGTATTTTTCGGTGCGCTGTGTTTCTCTTTCTCCTCAACTTCCGTGTGTGTTGATAACTGAGACTCTCGGCCTCGGGCGAAGCAAATATCCAAATCAAAGATCGTCTCTGCTGAGCGTTGACAGGATGAGGGGATTTTATATGAATGAATCGGTTTTTTACCGATGCAAAGACGCTACGCAATCGATGCATCGCGAGTTCAACCCGGTTCAACCCAAACTGTAGCCGATGTGCACTCTTTCAACCGGTGCACTCGCATCTTGAACGTTTATGCCGATGCGAATCGGTGAATCTTAACATCTCTACTAGATGCCGTTTGCATGGTGGAGAGCAGCAAGGTGATGAAGGGACCTTTGAAGACAGCGCCACTGCAGCGCATGCGCACTTCTTATCTCATAATTATGACTTTTTATCTCATTATTATGACTTTTTATTATGACATTATTATGACTTTTTATCTCATAATTATGACTTTTTATCTCATTATTTCGACTTTCTTATCTCATAATTATGACTTTTTATCTCATTATTTCGACTTTCTTATCTCATTATTATGACTTTTTATCTCATAATTATGACTTTTTATCTCATTATTTCGACTTTCTTATCTCATAATTATGACTTTTTATCTCATTATTTCGACTTTTTTATCTCATAATTATGACTTTTCATGGGGATTTTATTTTTTTCAAGTGGCGGAAATGGGCTTCCATACATGTGGGAACATTTATGTAGAAAGATGTTTCTATTGTAAAACAAATATTTATCTGCATACTGAACAATTTCGAAACTCTAAAAGGTATTATCTTCTGTGACGTTACGACCCTGTAGGGATTGTGGGTATTGCACTTTATAATTACATTCGATGGTATGCTTATGACATTGATGCCAACATACATGGGATTAGGGGAGACCTTCTTGTTTGCATTGTCACTGATAAATGACAGCGTAGTATTCATTGTCAAGATTTTGTGTTTTTAAACTTGGGACTCTTTTCAGACTGCTCCGGCTTGGGAAAAGATTTGAGCCTTAATGTGTAATGTTTTTGGTATTGTATGGTAAGCTTATCCTTTCATTTGATAGTCCCATTTGGATGTGATGGCTAACATTTTCAGTAAGCAGTAGACAAAAGAAGTGAAAATATGAATGTAATTTATTTTCAATATTTACATAAATACAGAATTATTTTAACAAATGAAATAACAAAAAACATCATAACAAATACAAAATAAAAGGTTTGACAGACAGCCATGCCCAGCATGGGGCTGGAGAGCTGCAGAGTCCATTGGGGGAAGAGGGGGGGGTGGGATGTGGGGAAGAGGAAGAGCAGCCATGTTAACAGTGTTATGGCTACAGATGTAATATCTAACTCAACATTAGCCATGACAGTCTGGGCTTAGCAAGGGCCTTAGAATACATACTCTAAAGGACAAATCCAAAAACAGTGATACTGACATTTTAGCAGTTCACAGTCTTTGGAGGTGGTCTTTCAGGCAATTGGCTGGTGACTTTAAAAAAATATCATTTCCCCAAGGGGTGAGATTAACTCTATCTCGCAAAAACAGCCCAGGACTGTCATGTCTAATGTTGGAGTGGTCAACAATGACACCATTTAGGCCAGGGGTGGGGAACCTTTTTCCTCTCAAGGGCCATTTCAATTTTTACAACATCCTCCGAGGGCCGTACAAATTATTGACCTCTGCTTAAAAATACTAAAATCACAGCCCATTCATTTGGCCTTTCTTTCATGTGCAAAGAAAAAGCAACCTCTGAATCCAGATATCTTACCATGACTCACGCATGCACGTGCACGGTGTGGCATGACCACCAAAACAGAAAGATATGGACACAAGATGTGTGCAAATGTATTTAGTTTCATATCCATGTGGAAATGATTTAAGTGGTGGGGGACCTAACCTCCTCTAGGGGTTAGCATGCTCCCCCTGGAAGATTTTTTGAAGTTAAAAGCATCAATCTGGTGCTTTGAGAGCAACATTAGGAGATCTATGGATAGTACATCTCTCAACACGATATGACATATTTTTACAAATCACTCTCCTTTCAAACTGTATTCTTGTTTATTAATAACAACTTTTTTTTGCTGTCATATAGTATATTTTATACCCGTTTACTTTATTCTCTTATTTTTTTATAACTATAATGATCATATAAAGATGTGCCTTTACCTCACTGGTTGTAGAAAAAGCTTGTTATATTCGTTAGCATAGCTAGCTAACCAGATGCTAATAACAACAAAGTTATTGACTGTATGATCAGTATGACAGATGAGCAGATCGCCACCGGGTTTTCAACTAAGTGCCGGAGCGACGTTCCGGTGATCTCCGTCAGAACTGCACTCCTGTCAGACGAGACATATACCACGTGATGACACGTTAGGCTCGTGTTGTGTTCACGGACCCTGACCGTGGCCAGGAAAAACAGGCACTCGCTTGTTTAATTTTTTTGCGGTCTAGATTTCTAGATTTTTTTTCTTTTTTGCGTGTGTTTATAAATTACCTCGAGGGCCGTACCAAATTGTCTCGCGGGCCGTATACGGCCCGGGGGCCGGAGGTTCCCCACCCCTGCTGTAGACTTTCAGTGTCACTAGTTCAGTCCAGAAGCCCATCAGTGTGTCAAAAAGCTGATAAACTGGACTTCAGTGTGGCGGCTTGCATCACTAGTCGTACCAAAGTGCCACTAGTTGCTGAAAAAGGTGACACATCCAAGTTTTTGTTCAACTAGTAAGGCAGAAGGCTAAAGTAGTCGGACAAAGGTTCAACTAGTGCTGACAAAGAGCTGACTTGTGGAGGAAACTGCCGTCGGATAAAGGATACGAAATTAACACTATGGCTTGTCATAAAAGCAGGATGCTTGTTTTTCTACAAATAATTAGCAGCCACAGCTAAAACAAATTGTAAATCTCAACAGAGGTTATTAAACATCACTCTGGATGTATACCTCATGCTTGAAGTTAAAGCCCTTTCAAATCTAGCACTGAAGTTTCAAGGTATTTGAACTTTAGCCTTGTTTACAGAAACAGTTTCAAAGCCTTGGTAATCAGTCTGCAACTCTATGATTTAACAAGAAGCTCATACATGCAGAAATCATTGGATTTAAAATAAATGTGTATCGGCTTTTCTTCAGCCTTGAGCTGGTTCTCTGGACAGCCTGCATCGAGCCCCACAGTGAGGGCCTCTCAGACTGCTGATCATGTGAGCCTACAGGCTACACACATGATCAGCAGCATGAGCCGTGTTCACTGCAAGGTAGGGGCCAGAGAGCAGTGCAGAGGCAAAGTATCGAGTGGTGCAGCAATGAGTCCTGGAGCCCGGAAATGAGTTA
Organism: Pseudochaenichthys georgianus; assembly: GCF_902827115.2. NCBI lineage: Eukaryota > Metazoa > Chordata > Actinopteri > Perciformes > Channichthyidae > Pseudochaenichthys > Pseudochaenichthys georgianus. The sequence continues at coordinate 33,923,605 of NC_047509.1, read as the reverse complement.
GAATTGTACCACTTCCAGTGCCCTCATCTCAAAGTCAATGTTGTTTTTTCAACTGCTATTCGTCTGAAATAAGATCTGTGGTTAGCACAAGCTTAACATTGTCTGAGTTAACACCATACTCATGAATGTCCAAAGCTCCTATGAGTCTTAGAAACAGCCGTTGCTTACAAGTGACTAAATTAGACTACTATAGACATCATCCGAAGAAGACAAGTCCGCATTTAGATTAGCTGAGGTGACGTGAAGTCATGTGACTGTGATGTAGATTGTTTATAGCCTAACCTTATTCTAGGGATTGCATTTACGCTAGGAAAATCATAGAAGTCATTTTAAAATGAGATCATCCTGATCAACACACCATGTAAGTATCATGAGTGCATGTTTGCCAGAGCTTATTTTCTTCAAAATTCCTAAATCAAATAAAAAAATGATTGTATTATAAAATATTGTAGTGCCCTTGAGATGCTTACTTCTGGGTCGGACTACAAATATATGTCATCAATAGGCGCTTTCACACCGCAGTACTTTTCCCACAAAGGTTCATCAGAACTTAGTTCATGAGAACTCTTTAGTTCTCATGAACTAAGTACAGATCGCGTTCACACCATACGTTCACACCGGAATAAGTCCCTGGGGGTGGATTAGGCAAATGAAGCCGCTGACATCACTTCTTCTTCTGCTTTGGGTTTACTGGCAGGCCGCAAACAATTTCACGGCGTATACTGCCACCATACTGCCACCATACTGCCCGGCCGGAAGTCCCCAGAGTTGGGGACTGGCTTCAGTAGAAGCTGAAGCCTTCCGAGTAAATCGCCAGAATGCCGACACCTCCTCATCTCCACCATGTTTTCTTTTGTGTTGCCATAAGTTAGTCTCTCTGAGTTTGTGCGCTGGACTAATGCTAATACTAATAATGCTAATGCGAAGATAATAAAATGGCAGCTTCACAAACCTTTTTGGGAGTTTTACGGGGCGTGGTTTGCAACCCGCCCAGCCAATCAGAAATAGGAACCTTTTTCTCCCACGAAAGTCCCTGCTCTCTAGCAGGGTCGGAAAAGGGGGTAAAAAGGTTCTCATGAACACATTTTTGTTCCGGATTTTTTTGATGTGAACGCAACATTTCGGAACTATATCGGAACTAAAGTGGGAAAAGTACTGCGGTGTGAACGTGCCTAATGCACCACTCTATAATGGTTTATTTACTTATGAGGCCAGAAAGTCAGAAATATATTCTGTTCAGAAGTAGGGTCAAAGATTCCCATGGGAGCCTGCCTGCAGACCTCCACTCTCAGGACAGTTCCGGTGCAGGCTGCACTCTCAGGACACCTCCACTGTCAGTACAGGAAGTGACGATTCTGACGTGTGCTAGCTAATAGTGATGCTAATGATAGCTAATTCCTAATAGTACTATGTGTGTCGTTTGTACAGTGCTACTTATATGTTATGTAAAGCCTGCATACTTACACGTTTTTTTCCCCACCCACCGAAGGACTCGTTTGATGGAATTTTTCAAATCACAATGGAGACTCATCACGGAGGTGATGAGTCCACCCACCGTGCACTTTGGGTCGGCCTTGGTCAAACCCTTTTGACCCCCCAGCCTGGTTCTCGTAAAAGTTTTTCGCTCAAATGACACCATGGAGGAATGTAACGGGAGTTGACAGGAGACTCTGCCCGCCTCACGAGTGCCTATTTCCGGACACTTTTTATCACTTTCCCCCCTATTTTCCCCGGTTTTAATATTTATTTATTTTTGGCTATTTCACCCAGTGGACAGTGCCCGGTCTCGGGTTTCCCCCCACGGCCTGTGTCCAGCCCCCCCCCACTCATCCATATATTAACGGATTTTTTTTTTGCATTTTTCTCCTCTCCTCTCGCTGATCGAATGGGAAACGCGACCCACTGTCGGAGGGCGTCCGCGCCGGCCCGGCCTAGTGCCGGTGCTCTGGCGGTCGGTTCCTCCGAACTACGGGTTCGACTCTGATGGCCGGGAGGGTGTGCTGCGTTGGGGTGGGGGACTTCCCTCACTCTGCGTGTCTCTTCCTTCCCGGGCATATATATATATATAGGGACACCTTGTATTGTAGTTAATACCAGTACAGTATCACTTTTCATCACTTAGATTGATTGAACTGTTCTGCCCCCCCCACTCATCGGCTATGCGTAGCTAGACAGTTAGCTAACATTTAAAAGTCCTCCAATAAAGATGCAAGGTTTTCTTTCTTGACTTTACTGTTCTTCTTTTACTTTGGAAAACTGTAACAATACAGAAATAAAACACATATAAGTATGCAGGCTTTACATAACATATAAGTAGCACTGTACAAACGACACACATACTACTATTAGGAATTAGCTATCATTAGCATCACTATTAGCTAGCACACGTCAGAATCGTCACTTCCTGTACTGACAGTGGAGGTGTCCTGAGAGTGGAGGTCTGCACCGGAACTGTCCTGAGAGTGGAGGTCTGCACCGGAACTGCCCTGAGAGTGGAGGTCTGCAGGCAGACCCCTCTCAAGATTCCTACTAAAAGTTACATTTGTATATTAAATGTTCAACACAGCCTAGTTTCCATTGCTTTCCATTTATTCTGTTGCTTTGCATTTTTTTAGCAGTGCAGGAATGCCTCTGTTTGGCATATTTCCCGGGAAGATGGGACTATACACCAAGACAGGCTCCATTCATTTGGCAGTGCATGCTAATATTTTAAGCGTTGGTTTTGATTGGTTCTGTTTGGTTTGATGTTGTACTCCGTCTTGTGTGTCAATCACATCATGAGCAATCAACGTGCATTGATCTAAGACACCTTATTCAGAACAAAACGCCAAGGCAGGTGGAGAGTAAGATACAAACAATGCTGGATTTAAAATAACAGCTTTGCAAATGCTTAACTGCAGCAAAATAGACGGCTCAAAGTAAGCTGCAAAATGTTGATCTGATCAATTCCCATCTTAAAACGTTTTGCAACAGATGGCTGCAAAGTCAAAGTTCCAGGTCAAACGGGAACAGTGGAGAAGGATATATGAGAACGGGGGAATGAGGCGGACACACACTTTGAACGTGAGGAGATTTCTACTCGGAATCCATTTTCCGCAATATTGACAGGTGCTAATACTGCAGACTGTAGTCGACTCACACTCTGCTCTCATCGCTTTTACCACATAGATAGAGATCAGACAAGACAAGGAGGAAGGGAGAGGCTGAGGAACTCAAATTGAATTCAGTTAAATTGAAAGTAAACAGTGATTGTTATACATTCTGCAAAACAGTGAATCTAGCTAACCAGTCAGTAAATTGAATTGAATTAACACCATCAGGTTCGAACTTTGTCATTTACTCAGTGAGATTATCAGTTCTAACAGGCTTTGTTCACACATTGCACATCACCGGAAAGTAAATAACATTTGGAAACTCAATAGAAGGCTTTTATGTGGGGGGAAAACACTTTAGATGTCATCGACTCAGAGCTATTGGACATGACGCAGCTGTTTATGACTAAGATGCAACCGCAAAACTTCTTAATGAGCAAACTACTTGCTAAAATTGACTATTTGTTGTCAATTGATGTGTAACGGAACCTAATAACACTGTTTACCTTTTACACTATCTGTCTATGCTTAACACATTGTTTCATACAGTGTTTCTAATTTAAGGTAGACCGCTATGGCTGTCAAAGTAAACTACAGAGCCTTTATTTTAATTCCTTCAATTTGCGAGGTGACTTTAAATCCATACCAGGTTTCAACTGGCACAGGATGATGCCTTTTAATTGCATTTTGTCATGTTTTATCTGTTGTGGAAAAATAATTGGACTACACTGATGACAATATGCCATGTCGTCTGAATTAATTGGACCCGATGCCTCTACTTGTGTGGGAATCTAATGAAATAATATAATTGTTTCGAGAGGCTGAAGGAATAAAAGAGAATGTGGGGATAAACTGTGTGTGTGTGTGTGTGCACGCTTAGTTATAGTATATGGCAATCATTCAGCATCAAATAATTCCACGTGGTTAAACAACGACACACACAAACACACACACACACACCGCACTGTTATTCCAAACAATGATAGTGATTAGAAGGAAGAAGCAAACGATACAATGACTTCACTTCATTCATTACGCAAATTCAAACACACACGCAGGGAAACAGAAGCTTACATATTGCAGGAACATGCATACATGAATGCATTGTAAAACACGGCCACACACACAAACCTACCCAGAAATACATCCATATGCTTTGAAACCTACAGAAACAGACACAATTACAGACCTCATGCATGTGCACCCACAGAAACATTAACAGGAGCCTATGGGCTCAGAACAGTCTCATAATACACACATGCACACAGAAGGATTCACACTTGTATTTTCGGATCCACACTTGTGTTTTTCAATGCACACACAAATGTGTTCCGTTTTATATACATGTAAATACAATCCAAATACAGAAAAAAGTTTAAATGTGTATTTTTGATCCACACATATTTGTTTTCCGTTTAAAACCTCTGCACCTGCAAACACAAACCGCTTTCTGTGCACGGATCGCTGTGCATTCGTGTGTGGGTTTTTTGAGACTCCCCTGATGGTCAGCCGATTTGTACTTGTAATTTTTTCGAATCTATAGCCAATCAGATGTCTCCTCAATTCTAAGCCAATCACATGAGTGCGCCCCCACGAGGGTAGATTTATTGCATTCATGACGTCGCGCTTCATGTACGCATTTTGCACAGTCCGGAGCTGACAGGTCCATGGAGCCTGCCTGCAGGCGCTAATCTAATCCACTCTCAGTACAGCGCCACTTTCCGAACAGGAAATGCACGCAAATACAAGCCTTTATATTATTAAGGTACAGCGCCACTTTCAGAAACATTGATGAATGCTTGTGTGTACACAAAAACGGCAGGCAAAACCGTTTTAAATGTGTGTTGTATGGCGAATACAGCTGCTACCGGTCATTATCGGCCGATATTCACTCTAAATAGTTCGATCGGTGCTCTCTATAAAGGCCGATCAGGAGAGCTGGATCTGATCGATATGGACATAAACGCGAGTGAAGTATAACCGGACGCGAGAGAGAGATCAGATCAGCTGCTGAGTCTGACGGAGACGCGCAGCTCTACATAATCACCTGAAGCTCCGCCCTCTGTTTGGCGAGCTGACCGGACTGCGCAAAATGCGTAGCCTATATGAAGTGTCATGAACGCAAAAAATCCTACCCTCGTGGGGGCTGGAGGAGACGTCTGATTGGCTATAGATGAGAGAAATTACAAGTACGAATCGGCTGACCGTCAGGGGAGTCTCAAAAAACCCACACACGAATGCACAGCGATCCGTGCACAGAAAGCGGTTTGTGTTTGCAGGTTCAGAGGTTTTAAACGGAAAACAAATATGTAAAACTATAGGTTACTTACGTAACCCCAGTTCTCAGAGTGACATGAAGTGAGATGTCATGAGGGCTGCGACCTCTGCTGTTTCGGTACTTTAAACCTAGCAGGGTTCGGTGCAGCTTGGGCGAAGGGCCGCTGTTGCGAGAATCCCCTCGGGAACGATGGGCATGTCAAGCACATCCTCCTTTTCCCGGTCTGGGAGGTTGGTGAGGTTGAGCCATCTAGCTCTTTCCTGCACCACCATAATCCCCATTGCCTTGCCCGTGGCCTGGACGGCGCAGCGTTGGACACGGAGACAAATGTCTGTGACCGCAGCCATCTCGTCCAGAGTGGCCGGTCCAGGATTGCTCGACAGGTCCTCACAGAGCTCCGCTTGGTATGCAGTTAGCAGTGAGGAAACGTTCAGAGCCCTGGCGGACAGCGCTGCGGCTCTGTAGGACCGTTTAGTCATGGTCGACTGGAATCGGTCCGCCTTCGCTGGCAGTGTGGGGTTCCTGCTTGGTGACGGGCCCATCCTCGGTAGGAGGTGGGTTGCCACCAGCGGTTCCATAGGCAGTATGCGGAGCAGGCCGAGCCTCTCCATACCGTAACAGTCTAGGGAGGAGGCACCCTGGATTGGGGCCTTGTTGCTAAAGGGCCAGTCTCTCCACGAGACCGACACCTCATCCAACATCTCCGGGAAGACCGGAAGGAGTTGCCTCTTCGTCCTCGTTGTTTGGGGAAAATGTTTCCTCTCGTAACGGGACCTGGAGGTCTCCATGGCCATTTCGGGCCACGGGATGTCTAGCCTGGACGCGGTGCGCTGACACACGGCCTGCAGGTCCATGCTTAGACAGGGCGAAGCTGGTGTGCTATCGGGAGAGCAGCCATCGCTCCCGGCTTTGCAGCCTGAGCTGATGACATGAAGATGTCGTCTTCTTGCTCATCCGAATCAAACAGGAGGAACTCAGAGGTATCCTCTTCATCCTCCATATAATCCAATTCTAGGACATCCTCCGCGGGTGAAACCATGGTGAGGTCCAGCCGGGAGCCCCAGCTTGGTAAAGCGTGGGGCCCCGTTCCCGCGTCTCTTGCCGCCACCGGGTCCCGGCCTGACATGGCGTGGGATTCCGGTTCCGCGGCTGCCGCTGTTGATGAGCCCCAGACCGAAATGGTGAGGGGCTCAGTCTCTGCGGCGGACGCCCCCGCGTCTTGATTGCCAGCCGGCAAATCAATGGACATGAGGGAATCCTGTCCCGACAAGCTAGCTTGTCGTGATAACCGTCGGCGGAGGCTCTTCATGGTGAAGCGGGCACAATGCCCGCACGAGCCGGGGTTGTCAATAGCCTCCTGGGCATGTTCCAGCCCGAGGCAGGACGAGCAGACCTGGTGTGAGTCTGTGCCTGATACCTTCAACCCGCAGCCTCCGAGTCGAGTCTCCGAGTCGAGCCTCCGAGTCGAGCCTCCGAGTCCCTGACTCCTCTGGTGTGAGGGAGAGAGGCGTCCATCTCGTTCGCCGCGTGGTGTGGAGAGGACCCGCTCGTAACAGATACGTCGAGAAAAAAGTGTTACCAACCTGTCTTTAATCCGGAGAAAAAAAGACGGTGTAGGTCTTTTTTCTCAAAGAATATTACCTGGTGTGGTAATATTCTTTTAATCCTTTTCTCCTCCGTGAGAAGAGAAAAGAAAAAACGTCCTCGCTACCGTGGTGTCGGCAGTGAGGGAAAACAAGCTAGCAACGGGTGTGTTGCTAGCTTGAAAATCAAAACCTTACCTTAATTCCAGAGGAAGAACGGCAGGGTTGATTATTTATAATACTAACTGGTGTGTTAGTACTATAGTCTTCTTGCGAAGCAGAAAGAGTAGCCGGCTAACGCCCGTCGACCGAAGTTAGTTTTGGTTCAGTCTGTGGACTGTTAAGCTAGCCCGGCTACCATTAGAGATGTGCTCTGAAGCGAGAAGAGGTGTTTGAATGACGCATGCGTCGTGGCGCAGGCTACTTATAGGGGGTGATTTCCCCTGACGCTGACTTCAAGATCACCAGCCAATCAGGATTGGCGTAATGAGATTGATACTTCTGTTTGCTCCGCGATGAGGCGCATCCCATAGTGAGACATCGAACGGAGTGTTATGAATTTGAACTATTTTCTGTGTTTGGATTTTATTTTCATGTATATGAAACGGAACATATTTGTGTGTGCATTGAAAAACACAAGTGTGGATCCGGAAATACAAGTCTGAATCCTTTTGCGGATCATGAAATACAAGTGTGAATCCTTCTGTGTGCATGTGTGTATTATGAGACTGTTCTGAGCTCATAGGAGTCGACCTCCAACAGATGAAGCTCAGCCATTGCTCATTCAGACAGCGCAGTGCAAATCTACAGTGAAGAGTGCTGAGTGGTTGAGCCTTAATCATTATTAATCTGAAGGAGGCTCCTCTGCAATACACACATCGTACCTGCAAGCCCCCCCGACTGGAGGGATATAAGGATTTTTCAGATAAAGTAAAACCTTGACAAATGTATCACGCTTTTTGTATCACGTTTTCTGCACCGTGTGAGGACTGAATACCCAAGGTCACCAACTTTTTAGATAATTGATTAGGCTTTAATATAATTTCATGCAAAAAGAGCAGAAAATGGCGTTTATAGCAATTTAAAAAGACAACTTCCTGCTGAACTATTTTCTTCATATTAAAATGAAACTATTTGGATTTTGGACATGATGGATTCATCAACAATGAAAATAAAAGTTGTATTACATTTTTTGGTGTACCTGATTTATTTTAATCTGTCTCTTCTGAGTGCGGATTGGTACTCTCACTGGGCTGACTACATTGTCAATAAGGTAGGCACTTGTTATTTATTTTACACATGTAGGTGTAGAGGGTGTAAGTATTAAAAGCAATGGAGTGAGAGTTTTCCAAATTAAGCGGAGGGGTAAGTCATGCCTCTTGATCGAAACCCCTGTAACAATTATGTAAGAAAATGTACATATTTTCTGTTCGAAAATTAAAATGTCTGTTTAATGAATACTGAGTACTTTTAGCCTTTAAAGAAAAATCTAGAACAAGTCAAAATTGACAATGACAATAACTGTCTTGGAGGGAAAAAACAAGGTGATATTATTCCTAGACTGGATAGAATGTTTAGTACAACTTATGAAAACAAGATTGATAAAATATGACCAAACTTGGAATAGCAAACAAATAGCTGATATAATAATATTAAATACAATAGCATTTAAATTATAACATTTGAATAAGTTTAATTTAGTGCTGTCTGTGTGTGTTTGGTGATCTCTGACTCTCTATCATTTCATACACCAGAAGAGTTCCAAAGCACACTCCAGCACAACAATATGAAAGTCACATTCTACGACTCGTTGAAAAGTTCATGCTTTTGTTTGGATTCTTTATCTACGGAAATGTCAATAGCAACTTCTGTCCATAGATGTGATGATGAGTGTGCTTTCACCTCCTTTGTTGCTTCAAATATTTAGCTCCATCGACTGGTACCCACTGTGTGTGGGTGTGGTGTGTGTGTGTGTGTGTGTGTGTGTGTGTGTGTGTGTGTGTGTGTGTGTGTGTGTGTGTGTGTGTGTGTGTGTGTGTGTGTGTGTGTGTGTGTGTGTGTGTGTGTGTGTGTGTGTGTGTGTGTGTGTGTGTGTGTGTGTGTGTGTGTGTGTGTGTGTGTGTGTGTGTGTGTGTGTGTGTGTGTGTGAGTATCTCCCTCACACCTTTGTTATTTGTCCTCTTTGTAAAGGGCAGAGGGTAGAGGCAGAGCAGCTATTCAAACTACTCTCACACAAGTAGAAACAAACAAAAACAACAACATGAATGCACAAATTATTGGACTTTTTTTTTCCATAGCTCGAACAAGTTTGCCAGAGCTGCATTTTGTAGGGATGAATATGGCACATTACACTGCCCAGGCAGCTATAGATACGTGTCTGGTGTTCTATGTGTGTATCAGAGAAAGCACTTGTCTGTTTATTGCCACAGCAGGACTACAGTGAAGTTAGCAGTGAATAATAGACACACTCTTTCCAACCCAATGTAAAAGATTCCCCTATTCTCTGAACCAATATGAAATAAAAGTGAAGGAGGTTAGCCTCATGTTTATACAGCTTTTATTCAGCTATTCTCATTTCCAAGGACAAGCTACTCCTCACAGTTTTTTCTACTATTTAACTGAGACCATAAATCATTCAAAGAGAGAGATTTGTATGTGCTGACAAACCCTAAAAAAGACAAAATGACTCTGCAGTTGGATCATTCCCATGATGCGTGTTGAACTCAGACTGTGTGTGTGTGTGTGTGTGTGTGTGTGTGTGTGTGTGTGTGTGTGTGTGTGTGTGTGTGTGTGTGTGTGTGTGTGTGTGTGTGTGTGTGTGTGTGTGTGTGTGTGTGTGTGTGTGTGTGTGTGTGTGTGTGTGTGTGTGTGTGTGTGTGTGTGTGTGTGTGTGTGTGTGTGTGTGTGTGTGTGTGTGAGAATCTCCAAAGAGGGGACCCTGCAGCTAAATGTAGCCATTTAGAGGGGCTTTAAGTGCTTGAATAGGCCTAGAGAAACAGTTCTTTATCAGGGAATTTGGCATTTGGCGTAGATAATCGACGCTGGCTCTTAAAAAAATGAGAAAGAGGGAGCAATAAAGGATGGAGAGATGGAGATAAAAAAAAGAAACCGCAGAGCCCAATTATTCCAGGTCTGTAAGATGAAAACTGCTGCATTTAAAAGTAGCGAACAAGCACACAGAAAAAATAACAAAGCAGAGAAACTCTGACACCAGGACAAAAGAGGGGAGTTCCTACTGTTGCTGATAGGTCTGTGTGGAGACAGATGGGAAACAAAGTGCATGCTGTAGTTTCATTTCTGCAGGCGAGAGGAATATCAACACCTACCCTGGATGAGGGACTTCATACTCCACACAGTGGTGCTGTAAGAGTGGCCGTAAACTGGGGCTGTTAGTTTAAATGTTCGGGCACCATCAGAAGAGCAGGGACTTACAGTAAAAAGGCTGATTTGGCAACGCTTATTCTGCATGAGACTTCATAGGGATAATAATACAACTCTCTTTTAATTGGATTCTCCTGAATTAGAAGATAAGAAGTTTTCAAATATACATGGAAAAGGAAAATTACAATAAGGAAAAGTAAGGGTGTTAAATAGATGATAAACTAGTACATATACTCACTCACACAGACACCCATTTGTACACTTGACATGACATGACTTCCTTATCTATATATTGTTGAGTTCCTTTTTTGTCTCCGATGCGGCAATGCATGCTGTATATGTAATTAAATGTTAGCATGTACTTTATTTCTAGCTAGTTTAAAATGGGTACTCAAATGATTTTGTATTTCAGTTACTTAAAGAAAATGCACTTTTCTGCGTTTTTTAAAGCTTTATACCGCAAATCAGCACTTTTGGAACAGGAAATGAAATAGAGGGATATGAGGCATGGCTACAATGGGTGATCTGTTTGGTATTTTGAACAAAACACTTCAGACATGTTTTTTATATATTTCTATATATCTGAGACCTATGCAATTGCCTAAAATAGCATAATAGGTGCACTTTAAAGTTGAGGGACGGATCAAAAACAGCTAACGTTTTTGCTAGCAGTATTGTTAGCATGCTGAGGAATGGTAGTGTGTTTCGAGTGAAATGCTAAAATTGCTAAAATGCTTAACGTGCTGATTTTTATCAGGTGTAACAATTAACTTTTTACAAAATCTTAGCTTATTTTGTCTGCAAGTTAATAGTTGCTAATAAGCAGTCAACGCAAAGCAGAACAGAGGCGGATGGGAATGTAATTTGCTGTGCAGGTACCTGTTCATAAATCAATGCGTTGGACATGATCAAACCTTGACTTTATTGGTTGTGCTAGATGAAAAGCAAGAGGAAGTTGTTAAACTGCATCCCGACGGGGGATGTCTGCTGTCGATATATGGGACATGTCTGTTTGACAAGTCGAGAGGAAAAGGGCAAACACAAGTGTCTTTTCTGTTAGAATCGTGCAGATATCTCACTTAATAAGTAAAGAGTATCTCAAATATTGATAGGATTTATTTTACAGCCACCATGTATGTCTGAACCAAATGTTGTGGCAAGTTATTGAAGAGTTGTTGCGGTATTTACGTCTGGAAATGGGTGGTCCAATAAACCAAGACTCTGAGTCGCTAATAATCCCCAATAACACTGGATGGCCTCTGCCCAGTAAATGCCTGTACTGTTCAAAGTACACAAGCCTTCTGAGGAAAATGTTGAATCTCAAAGCCGTGGCCCGGATAACCCCTGATGATATAGGGTTATTGTTTTCAGAAGGAAAAGCAGTATCTAGGGCGACATGTTTTTAAGAGATCGTTCCCTGCAGGCTTTCGTTTCCTCCCGTAGGTTTCGGATGATTGACGGGAAGCAGAGTGAAACATGATGCAGCACAGGTTTAAAAACACTCAACGCAGCGACAGAGAAATACAGATCAAACACAGACATGAACCTAACCATTCATGTTTGATATTTAAGATAATCCTGCTCTATGGAAACATTGATATTGTTGAAGTTGACTTGGTTTCAGATTGACGACAATGTCCTTAGTCACAACTTTAAGTGGATCCATCACACGTTTTAAGCAGCCTGCTCAGTGTGGCTTTCAAGCCTAAATTCAGTTTTATTAACGCATTTCGAGATTTACATTTGAAGTCAACCCATGCAGATTATAGAAGTTAATTATACAATGAACTTTGATTCAACTCTGTAGGTTTTGCTGAGTTGCCAGCATGTGTGGCTGTTAACCGCTGTGTTAACATGTTCTTGATGAAGAACTGTCCATGCCAATACATCTTGCAATGATAATGTTAATTTGTCAGTTAAATTAAATTCCCAATTTAAATGTTTTGGTTTGTAACACTTTATTAGTTGTAAGCCAATATTATCTAGTTATATATGTCAACCATTATAAGCCTCTTCCAGCATACGTTTAGGCTGATGTTTAAACATAATAAATGGCAATATAGTAATACAAAGTTGATATATTATACTATATACAAATTCATAAAATAACTTATAGCCGACTAAAGAATAAACTGTCCTTATATGTGCTTACAACTATATTATATTAAGACTGGTCTTCTATATATTTGATTTCCTCCACTCTACTTTTCAGCTTTAAGATATACGAGCAAACATTTAGTATTAGTGGCTTGTTTTAACTTTGGAACATGTTCAGGTGCTGTCATAATTTAATTGAGCGAGCAGACTACTGGAGTCGATGGTGCTTTGAACACATTCAGCGTGTTTCAATCATTTAAAGAGGCCAATATTAACCAAGAGGTTAAAATAACTGCTGCTTCAGATGATCACCATCAAAGCCTTTTCACTGTGAAGTATAACTACAAAAGTGAAACAAAAAACAGCCACAGCTCCAATGCTGTCAACATTTGGGGCGGTGGTGGCGAAGTCGATAGGGACTTGGCTTGGCAACTGGAAGGTCACCAGTTCAAGTCCCGGCAAGACCAAGTGCTACCGAGGTGTCCCTGAGCAAGGCACCGTTCCCTACACTGCTCCCTGGGCGCTGTTCAAAATGGCTGCCCACTGCTCCTAACACTAGGATGGGTCAAATGCAGAGAAACAATCTTTATATATATAGATATACAGATATATACAGATATACAGATATACTTTATTAATCCCCACGGGGATTAATAAAGTATATCAAATCAAAAATCAAAATCAAAATTTGGTCTATTAGCCACTAGAGAAGGTCACCAACCACCAGTTGAAGGACCAGGATAGTTCAAAGAAATCAAGCCGCTTGGTAAACTTGTAAAAATGGTGAGCGTATGTGCTGCTCTTTGTCGGCACACTGAGGTGGACGTTTTTTACCGTTAAAAATGTCCCGATGGTTCTCATCCGCCTCCTTTAAAGTCTGACATTGCAAGCTGCCTCCTCGACACATTCCAGTCGGCTCTGTTTTGGATCAACAGTTCCCATAATGCTTTGGGAGGAATTATAACGTTGCCATTGACTCAGTGCCCACAACTGTGGGCATCATTTATTTTAAGCCTATATGTTTGTGCACGTCTAAATGAAATGTCTCCATTTAAGCATCATTAGCAATTAGCATTGTTTTTTGCAATATTCAGACACCTGTCAAAGGAATGCTTTAATACTGGGGAAACAGTAGTTCTGGAGTAGAAGCATCTTTTTTATGATTTACAGGATTAATGAATTTCACAATGGATTCTCGGAAAATGCAATAGTGAACGTAAAATGTCTTTGTTAAGATTTGACTAACCCTTAGAAGAGACGGCTGATTTATTGATGCATACTATGACAATGGGAAGCTTAATGTAAGTTGTTTAGGAATTCACTGTATTGGTGGTGTACAGAGCCTGTAGTAGCTCTGTGAGATAAAGACACGTCCTTATCACACTCAGCTCTTCTGTTCGGTAGCTGGCTGTACAGTGTTAGCACAAGGAAAAGATCATTTAGCTACAAGTTCCAACAAATGATCACAATATTGCCATTAGTGTATGCAAAGGCTATTACCACAAGGAGTATGTGTGAATATATCACAGATGTGCACTCAGGAGTCACACTTATACACCCACATGTGTAGGTAGGCAGGAAGGAAGGTAGGCAGCTACGTGTCAATTATTTGCTGATAAGCCAGAATATTATTTTAATTCAACTACAAGCCGAGCCTCTTGATCATTTAAGAGCGCTCTCACACCCACAATCTGGAAAACACAGGGAGGTTATTTGCGAGTAGGTTTACAGTATGTATGTACATATGCTTACTGCTGCTTTTTATGCTTTTAATCCTCTCTTCAAAGCCTGCGCTAACTGCTACAGTTCTTTCTGCGTGTCCTACTCTGAGTGCATTCTGCTTTTCATCTGATGATATCATGGAATGTAGTATATCTAAAAGGATAAATAAACTATAGCAAAACACACAGATGATAATACAACGGTTGTTTTTGCGGATGCCAAGCTTACAGAAGAACATCACACGTAAACACTGTCACTTGAATCTGCGACTCACGCACACACGCACACACACACACACACACACACACACACACACACACACACACACACACACACACACACACACACACTCCCAGCAAAAGCCGTCTTCATGTGCTCAGTGAGGCTGTGTGTGTGTGTGTGTGTGTGTGTGTGTGTGTGTGTGTGTGTGTATGTGTGTGTGTGTGTGTGTGTGTGTGTGTGTGTGTGTGTGTGTGTGTGTGTGTGTGTGTGTGTGTGTGTGTGTGTGTGTGTGTGTGTGTGTGTGTGTGTGTGTGTGTGTGTGTGTGTGTGTGTGTGTGTGCCAAGATGTCTGTAAATGCTGTGTGTATGGTATCTATCCATATGTCATCTCTCCTCTCTCCTCTGATGTGACCTTTACACACAGACATTGCCTTCCCGCCCTGCCAGCAACACTGCTAACACAATTACACTGGGCTAATGAACAGAGGACCCTGATAAAGTGATACCCACCCACCCACACACACCCACCCCCACAACCCCACACACACACACACACACACACACACACACACACACACACACACACACACACACACACACACACACACACACACACACACACACACACACACACACACACACACACACACACACACACACACACACACACACACACACACACACACACACACACACATTCCCCATGCATATCAATCTCCCTGTAAAGGCTACATTTGCATCTTTAATGTAACTGAAAGTGCTTATTAAAGTGCACACATCAGTTCCGATCACATGGAGGATGAGCAACGTTTAACCCCTCGCACTCCTCCTCTGTTCTATCAAATCCAACCTTCTTTTCTCCCCTTTCACCCGTCACAAAATGCACTTCTTTAGGCTTTAGAATGAATTCTTCAGTCTAAAAACTATTAAAGATACTGATTATGAACACGATACATTTAACAGCAATTAGTTTACAACAATAATTCTGCCAGGAAGTACATCTCTCAGCGAGGCTGAGAAGCTCTCAACATGAAATGATCCCAGTGTGACATTTTGATTAGATTTCACACCGGTATGAATACATTTGTTTCATTAGATGTGGCGCTAATATTTACAAAAGGCTCTCAGAGGGCTTTTCCGAGGTAATATAAAAAGGAACCCCCTGGCTGGGCTTTTTATTTCGCAAGGAGAGGCACTTGAGGATTCATGGGAGGCAACATAACGGCCATGGAAATTACGCATTCAATCACACAATACATTCCTATAGCAAAATACAAGTGACATTTGAATGCAGATGCCATTGCTGCTGTTGAATGGCACGAATGTAAAGAAGGCATTAGAGGTTGATAATATTTGAGGTACTGAAAGATGTACATCTTCAACATTTTTCCACCTCCCGCTCGTTGAATGGCTTCAACCAATATAGTCTTTTGCCTCCCTTGAATGAATGTTAACACGTATATTTCTCTGCTTTTGTGTGATCAATGTCCACAGAGAACCTTTCCAACCTGCACTCACTTCCTGTCATAATATATTCTGACGCAGTGGTTGTCAAAAGGGGTCCCTATAAGGCACTGTTGGGGTACCCAAGGGAGGAATGCAAGGGCCCTGCAACAAGCAGTAAAACTAGACTATACCAAATGTAATTCTCTTGACATGTTTCCAGTTAGAAATGCCTTTTGGCTCATGTGTCACCATGTTCCCGTTTCCATTTTGGACAGCAATGCAATTGACTTCAGTTCCACTTGATACTAAATCAACAACAGACCTCTTCCTTATGAGGTTTTTGGGACGGAACCTTCTCAAATGGGGGTCTGGAGTCTAATTTGTCTTTACTTAGGGGCCCGTGACATACAAATCCTAAAGAAAGTGTGCAATCATTCAATTTCTTATCAAATCTGGATCTACATTTTTGACATGAGGTTACAGTGCTATAGGAAGAGGGAGAAACGTTGAGGCGTTTCGTTGGCCTGATTGCGATTGGATGGGATCCTGGGTTGCTGAGTCTGGTTCTGATTATCACGTCCAAGCATTGAGGACATTCCAGCACTGCTGCGGGGCCACGGCCTCACAGAGGGAGGGGGGTTAACCAGAAGGCACGTGTTCCTCTGATCCTATTGTACCTTAGAAGTGGGGACAAAAGACAACATGATGGTCATGTGTCGATGAGCCTACAACAAGATCGTCCAATCTGAATATGCTAACTATCAACGTCTTTCTGTCTGGATCTCTCCAAGCCCCATGGCTGCTGTTCGGCAGCTGATCCTGGCCTTTGACCTCCCTCTGGGCGAGTCAAAAAAGAATATCCCTACCAGGAGCAATAAAGAATCACAATGGTGTTATTGCAGTCGAATGAAACGTGGGACAACGAAACGAATGAGACACATTCGTTTCATGAGCAGTTCAAGTTCTGTAAGTATGTACAAGTTGATCTATATCCTCCACAAAGGAAGAACTGTTCATCTGTAAGAGACAGCTTTATCTTAACTTCCTGAACTTTATCAATGAATGAGCAACCTGTCAGTCTGTATGAATACATTTGCTTAGCTTGTGTGTCAGTGTGTGTGTGTGTGTGTGTGTGTGTGTGTGTGTGTGTGTGTGTGTGTGTGTGTGTGTGTGTGTGTGTGTGTGTGTGTGTGTGTGTGTGTGTGTGTGTGTGTGTGTGTGTGTGTGTGTGTGTGTGTGTGTGTGTGTGTGTGTGTGTGTGTGTGTGTGTGTGTGTGTGTGTGCAAAAACACCCGGTTTAGAGGATTTCATCTTATTAGGTCATCTAAGATCGGCCTTTTAGATGAATGATATAATATCAAGTGTTATCATTATGCTATCATCTGTCTTGTTTTAATATGTTAAAGATATGTCTTGAAGTACACTTGAAGTAGTTCCAAATGTAAGTGGAGTGATCTTACCCTCTTGAAGAAAAAGAACATGTAATATATAAAATGGCTTCATAAGAATGGCTACTGACACAATTCACTGCTTTGAACGACACAACATCATTAATACAACGTAGGATAGAATTGGAGTAGACCACAGGGACAGTTACAATAAACCTGACACAATTAAGCCATAAAACTACTGGGAGGAGACTGGAGTTCACCTCTGGGACACGACAATAAATACATAATGGTATACAAACACAGATATTCATACTGTTCTCTTACTGCTACACACACACACGACCACAATACATTTGAACAAAATCCCGGTTTCCTCATCCAGTTACTCTCGCAAACAAACATGATTAACGTCACTATACAGCAGCGTATGAACTCTACAGAGCCTCGTTCAAACTAATCATCAACTTTCAGACAATCATTTCATTTCTGAACACAATCTAATGCAGACATTTGTCTTGTTAGCTCACCATCTCGACCCTGGAGCCTCGCTCTCTGGATGCATGTGTATCTCAGGCTTGAACGCTTGTGGAATTTCTAGAACGCAGCTTTAGAAATTCATGATGTGTGCTTGTTAACCTTGCAGCAATGCTTCAGCTGGGTTCAGCACTGCATACGCCCATGGGGGTGCATAAATAATCAGCTGCATATGTTAGCTGTCCTGGTTGAGAGTGCTGATGTATTGTACGTATTTGTTTTGCTTTTCTTGCAGCGTGGAAATCGTGATTCAAGCGGGAAAAGAAAAAAGTACTTCTAGCCTAATGATAGGGGTTTGCGTGGTGTTTATCTTGCCTGCTCTCGAGGCAATAAAGGTATGAACGCAGGTTGACAAAAGAAAGTCAAAAACATTAAGAACAAAATGACTACATTCATTGGAGAATAAAAAAAAGAAAGTGTAATTACAGTAGATCTTATTCAAAAACAAAAAGTGAACAGAGTAATAATAATAAAACAATTCTACTCTTTTAATACTTTCACATATAAAATAACTAAACTCTGAGTGTTTCCAAAAGCATCATATATTCCCCCCATGATTTGGATCCGCTCCAAAATGCAATGGGTACTTTCTTGGCCAATGCTACACCAGTCCATCACGTTTCATAAAAATAACAAATACGGACAGAAGAATTAAGAGTATTCAATTCTGTATACGGCTTGAATAACTAAAGCAAAATGAGGACCATCACGCTCAAGTATAAACAGCTTTTTAAAAGTTGTTTACCAAAGACATTTAAGCTGGCTCAAAGTATTGATAATGCGTGTCGGCGGGGAAACACACACCCCGAGCCCTGCTGATGGGGACCTGCAGCTCAGGCCAAGCGCTCATGGTGAATGTGAACTGTGGAGTATCAGCATCCCTCATATCATGCCTTCACAGCCGGAGAACTGCTGCTGCTGCTGCTGAATACATATTCAGTCGGACTGTGTTACAGCCAGAGTCGTACTGACACTGCTTTTAAACCGTTTTTGGTTCAGGCATGTGGAGGAGACACCCCTGGGCCCGGGGTCAGGGAGGGCGTGAGAGCACAGAGCGGCCTGGCTGGGAGAGAGGGACGGACACAGAGACAGAGACTGATCTGATCCTGTATCTGTGGATGTGCTCCGAGGCAGCAATCCAATACTGTAAACATGCAGTCCACCCTAACCCTGTGAGACATGACCCCCCAGGGGGGCCGAGAGAAGATGTTCAGAAGAGTTCAGAAGGGTATATTAACTACAGAGCCCATCTTGACAAGTCGTTTAGTACTTGGTCATAAAGCCTCACTATTTCTGAAGTTGTTAAAGATCCCCCAGCTCACTTGAAATGTCTGCTGTACTTCCTGGGAAATGGTGCATCTTCAGTGGTGACCTCACGCTGTGCTAGTGTAACTATGAAGTCATCTCAATCTTACAGACTGTCTCCCTGGTTTCCTGTCATCGCTACTGACATCATCTAATAAAGGCATCACTATTGTCATTCCTCATCAGAACTATCAGAACTAATCTTTCTGGATTATCAAACTGCTTTTCTCTTCAAAACTGGTAGCAAATGGATTTCTTTACGGACTTAACTGATATCTTGTCATAATGTTCGAACAGCAAATACGGGAGCAATGATACTCTCCTATGGGACCTTTAACTTTGAGCATATGGCCTCTGATATTTAAATTGCCCTCAGTGAATGTAGGAATTACAGCTTGACAAGAACACACACTATATGTCACATATAACTTGTAAGGTTTTCTTTACTGTGTTTTGTCTTTCTTTCTTATCAAAAGTATCAACTTCATGAACCAAGGTGAAGTCAAGAAGATCACCAATATGTGAAGAAGTCCCCCGCTGAGGGAATATCCAACTGCACACAGCCATTACTATGACTCATCACTTTATACAAGAATCACGCAGTCAGCAGAATTTAATTAAGCAAAGATGTATCTTTGAAGCTGTTGCAAAGGAAGCAGAAATGTCATTGCTGAGCTTAAACTATTTCACAAACGTTATTCAACATTAAACTGAGGCACTGTGCAAACAAGCAGCTAGTAAATACTGTTGTGTTATCAAGGGGACTAGTTATTATAGACTTTCCAAATCCATATTAGAGCCATACATTGAAGATTACAGAGGCCAGCAAGTAATGCTGATTTTCTCACAAAATAATGGTAATATATTAATAGAAAAAACGTTCATTCTATACAAATACGTCTTTTGAGCAGCTCTGTCTTCCACAAACATTGGTAATAAAGAATTAGTTTCATTTGCCGGGACTTCTTGGCACAGAAGGATGGGCGTTATTCCATGTTTTGTGAACATATACCCGTTGCTGTTGCCAGTTTGAGGAGAACGCAAGCATTCTATCCCAAATCTCAAGTAATTTGGAACATTTTCAATCAACTCATGATACACTTGCTCAGTTTTTGGAAGCTGGCAATGGCCAACTACCTTCTCACAGGCTTCGTTTGTTTATTCATTTTCGACTGGCTCCATAAGCTTTTTGAACATTTCCATCACAGCCCACTGAGGAAGTATTAACACGTTCGATGACACTTTTCTCATGGCTCTGCTTCCACATAAATACAGTCCTGTCAGGAAGCCTGGCTAGGTTTTTTCAAATTAGAGTAGAGGTAAACACAGAAATAATAAGCAAGGACTTGACACAATAGGTGTGGTTACATACAGAACAGAAAGACAAGTGCTCCAGTTGGGAGAAAATCTCAAGATTTACAGAAATGGTGGGGGCTTAAGAGGTTAATATAATCAAAGAGTAAGATAATTATTCAAGTTAGATATCACTGAGGGTAATATGGAAGAAAGCCCATTTCCAGATCTACAACACAAGGCAGACCACTGGTTAGTAAAACAAGATATGTGACCTTTGTTTTAACCCAAGGACACAAAACCAGCAACACATGACCTAAAAGATCTCTCTTAAACAGTGAGAGTCTGCTGAGAGAGAGAAACACAAGCCCTCTTCATGCGATGCATACTAACTATGTCTGCGTGACTCTGTGTTTTTGTGTGTTCAAGAGAGGAGAGCGCCAAAGATTGTGAAAACAAGTTCCATTTTCGCAGATAAAATCTGTTAATCTGCCTGCGCTGGCCCCTCTCAGTATATCAGCCTCGTTCGTTTCCCTGAAGGAGCTCTGGAGCGGGGTAACAGCCAGTGCAGAGACCGACTCACACTCGCAAAGAGAACCAGATGTTTGAACAGGGTCCATGTGCTTGTTGCTTTTTCGCCCATTTCGCCGTGTCATTGTAGGTGACGTAGTGTTTCGCCAGCAGGCACACGTTTCCCGTAAACAAGGCATCAGCACGCATAAATGTAATGAACACACACACATGTCAAACGTATAGCTGCCTGGAACCAATGGTATCTGATTACACTGCAGACTGTGACTGACATGTGTGTAGGGAAAAGCATGATGTTTACAGAAGACATCCATGTGTTAACATGTGCACGAGTGCAAGCACAGAGGGGAACCTCGGGCACAGGCTCGAATGGAAACGTGTGTCTTTGTGTGTGAGTGCTCTGGCCCCTTTGCCTATTTTTCCGGCCTGCAAAATGTGGAAAAAATGCGCTGGGACTCCAAGTGTAGAGCAAAGTGCCAGAGAACACTGAACCAGAACAAACCCATAAAAATCCATGGCTCCATTAGCCATGTGCGAGCTTAGCCTGGCACAGCTCGGTTTGGTTGAATTTGGCCGTATGACATGGATTTCAGAACAACAGCTGCAAATCAAACTTCTTCCAAATCTCCGGACTTCAACAAAAGGCAGATTTGTAGATGTGTGACATCAGCGATTACAGCAGATCTGATTGGTAATAAAGGCTCTGTTGTGTGCTTCTTAATCTACTTGATGAGCCAGTCTCTAGTTTCTGGTGAGTCCCCTTCATAATGCCAGACAACATATCTCATTCTTGTATGCGGTAATGTCTCCCGCTGTACACTTACATGTATGATGTCATGTGCACAAGACAGTCAATGTCTCTTTACGAACGTCTTCTGGAAACGACGATTATAATCGAATGCGGAGGCCTTGATTTGGATTCACGTGCACTCACACAGCTGTGGCAGTTTACAGTGCAGCAGTGTGAAGGGTGGATCTAATCAGAGGGGATGGAATGCGACCTCTCACCCTCAGCCATGGCCCTCTGCAGCCGCTGCAGCAGGCTTATCTGATTGGTCTGTCTGGCACCGTAATCATTCCCAGAACACCAGACAGAGCTGCCAGAAACTGGAGGGGAGCAGAAAGAAAGCAACAGTGGGCTGGTAGAAAGAATCAGAGCTGCAAAATGCTGCAAGCTGCTTCTTAAGATACCTCATTGGATGATTTTCGGATTAAACTAATCAATGCACGCGGCCTTGAAGTCAGAAACAAGGGATGTTGATCATGGAATTACCCTTTTCATGTTTTCGGTTCAGTTTTATTTTCACATTCCCTAACATTCAGAATGTTGGAGTGTTATTCTGTTTTGTCATGTTATACTTTGAAAAAGAAATAAAGCTGGTTTTTATTCAGTTTCTTGAATGCTTTGTCGTAGATGGCAATGCATTCTAAACACGTTAAATGCATTTCCTTAGTCATAACACATTTGCAAAGTTGATTTTCTCATTGTTAATATTGTGCAATTGTTTGCTAGCTTGCAGGCGCCCTCTTCGCTGTCTTAGCGGGCACAATGTAACGCTCCCCCACATGTTAATGCCATTGAACCGCGGGGAATAGTGTGCATCGCTGGCAGGAATGGCCATTGTATTGGCCCAATGCTTTCACACAGACACACACAGGAATGCTAGTAGTGGTCAAAAACTCTGCAGGCCATCATTACTTTTGGATGCATTTGGTAACTGCGATGTGAAGTTCTGTTCCAAATTGCAACAGTGAAGCGTTTTGGATGTTCTACCTCCGACTGGCTTCTTCGTCACAGCGACAGCAGCCGAGGCACATGGGAATCATAATGTATACAGCCATCTGCGAAAATGTACTTGGAAACAAATACAACTGATGGTGAGAACATAAAGCAGTAGTATCAGTGCATCATCCGGGCGACTCTGAGGTACATCGATGAGCATTGAGGATGTTATAAACGCACTTGGATTCAGACACGTCGTTGTGTGAGCCGTGGACAAGAGAACATATCCATCTTTTCTCATCAACTTCTCTGTTTCTATTAGCAATCCATGTTCCTGCCAGTGTTGGTCAGTTCGCTTCCTCCAACAATAAACACAAGATCTCAAGGCCTTACATTTATGATAATATTCAGTTTTCTTATGAAACATAACACTTCCCTGTGTTCCTGCAGTTTGTTACAGCCCAAGTATAGCCACTCAGTCACTCTTAAACAGCACCACAAGCAGCCATTCCTCACACACACTCAGTCTACTCTGTATTTCTCTCCGTGCAACATTTGTCTTTCCTCCAGTTGTGAGCATCATCATGCAGAGAAAAACCCATCAGTAATCCCCTGCTGCTCAGCTCTGGAACTGCCTGGTTGCCCCGTGCTAGTTATAGGACACACACACACACACACACACACACACACACACACACACACACACACACACACACACACACACACACACACACACACACACACACACACACACACACACACACACACACACACACACCACACACACACACACACACACACACACACACACACATCTTGAATCTTGACAATGTGGGTTCCTTTAGGTCACAGAAGCTGTACATCTTTCTCTCTGTCTCTCTCTCTCTCTCTCTCTCTCACACACACACACACACACATCTTGAATCTTGACAATGTGGGTTCCTTTAGGTCACAGAAGCTGTACATCTTTCTCTCTGTCTCTCTCTCTCTCTCTCTCTCTCACACACACACACACACACATCTTGAATCTTGACAATGTGGGTCCCTTTAGGTCACATAAGCTGTACATCTTTCTCTCTCACACACACACACACACACACACACACACACACACACACAGAGACACACACACACACACACACGCACGCACGCACGCACACACAGCAGCAGCGGTCTGAGTGTGTGACAGAAATGCCAGTCTTTATCACGCCCTGCAGTTTAACCCCTTCTAATCCCTTCAGAGTGGCGGAGCTTTATGGTCAATTCACACTCTTTCATGCTTTTTATTCCCCGTCTCTGTAGCCCCAAGAGTAATCCCTCTGCGGCTGTGGAGAAACATCAGACATGAGCGGAATACACTCATCACACACAGTGACATGGATAAAACAAACACACACACGAAGACATTGATGCACAACACAGTCACACAATACACGGTGCTTCACGTATAATGACTACATAGACAGTAATGTCTTTGATTAATGCTGCAGCTTCCCTTTCTGGCTTGTTTCAATTATATGTTCTGTTCAAAAATATAAATATGTAGCTAAGGGCGTACACCACAGTGTTTCCTAAATTAATGAAGTTATCATTTGGTCTATTACATGGCATACACATTCAGAGATTTTCTAGAACCATAGGCGACATTTCTTCTTCATATGTTGTCCAACCAAGTGTCATAACCCCCACATATGAACACAAGAACAACAAAAATGCCCTTGCACATTATTTTCTAATTATTTTCCTGTGAACCGGCAAATTGTTTTCACTATATTAAATTAATGTTAGTGCTGGTATGGTTTATTACCCATACAGTCTTAACTCAGACATAAAGCCATTACATGTTTATATTCCATGTTTTTGTGAAATATAACAAATATTAGAAAATATATTGTATTAAGAGTGTCATGCCTTTCAAGTATCACAGTGCTGACCTCAGACTCGATAACAAAGCAAACAATGGCCTCCTGAATAACACTGCAGATCGAGTGCAGATGGGCTGCTGAAACATGATGCATGTGTTTAAGTAAAGCAACACCGTCGGAATCAGCTGTGAGTGAGCGCTACCAAGATGTTCCTGTGTGTTTCAATTGTAACGTGACCATCGGTCAACATAAAGCAGACCCAGCGCAGCGTCAGATGAAGGAGCTGGAATTTAACTTGGCACCATTTACAATGGAAACATTTAGATAGGTGCATTCTTTAATGAATAATTGTGTCGTTGGAAAAATACAATGTGTACCATGGCCATCACCTAATATGTACTGTACTATTTCTGCTTTCCATAATTATGTGAAGAAAAAGGAAAGTAAAAAAAAAAAAAAAAAAATTAATCAATCTGTCTGGAATAATCATCAACTATTTTGATAAACAAACACTAGTTTCAGATGTCAAATCTGAAGATTCGCTGATCTGATTCTAATTTGATATCAATCTAAAATGTATTGTTGGGTACATTTCATCATTTGTAAATATAAATATATTTGGATTTTGGGCTGTGGAAAACTGAAAATGTCATCTTGGTTTCTGGTGGACATTATTCATAATTCTCAAATAATAGTTGATCAATTATAAAGAAATATTCAAATATACCAAATATAAATAGTGTAGTTGGAGGAAAAGCATATTAGTTAAATAAAAAGAAGGCAGACTTGACTAAACTCCCTGCATCTGATGAGCATAAGAAACTTAGTGTATACTAGGACTCATTGTAGCGTGTGAAACTCACACAGGTGAGGTGTGCATGGGCTGTGTTTACAATAAAGCTTCACAGGAGAAGAAACATGCTGTTGAATGCCTCCAGGGGTACACAGGGAAGCCAGTCAACTACATCGGCACACAGTGGGAAAATGAAATGTTGTGTTCAACAGCCACATAAACGGTTCAGTTTCCTCGCTTTCACAAGAGGAAAGAATTTGAAACTATGTGTGGAGAGGCGAGGCATGAAACACACACACACATATAAACGCTGAAAAACAAACCCCATAGCTACACACCGACTCAAAACACACACATAATATTTCACGCAACCAATTTCCCAAAACCACATGCATAAACACTCAAATACTCCACTGCCGCATACATGCAGGCACGCGCTGCTACGAACACACACATTCATGCACCCACGCACACAACCACGGACAGAAGATGTGTATGCATGCAGCGAATGGCTCAGTTTCTCTCATTAGGGAGAAGAGCTGCCTGCAGCAAAGCCTCCTCTAGTCAGTCTGCAGAGATCTCTAAAACCAACAGCACTAGTCAGACAGAGAGGGGGGGGGGGGGGTCAAACAGTCTTACACTGACTGCAACGATGCTGATAGAACAGATAAAGGGAAAGAATGGAAGAGAGAGTGTAATCATAAGGGGGTGAATGGTAGGAACACAGTAGATGCTGTATCTTTACATGTCCTGTTCTGATGACGGCTGATAGCACGTTGAAGACACACAGAACAGCCTCTCATAGTCACGATAATGTATCTATGATGCACCAGCGAGATGCCACTGAGGATTTCCTGCAGCATTAATGCATGTTGAGTGTAGGAAATCATCGCAGGGGTTTAGTCAAACTGTCACCTGCAATTGAAAAGTCTTCGAGCTAGCTAGGAAGATTTGAACTGGTTCCAGTCAAGTCTGAAAAATAAAGCATCTGCTCGGTTGAGACCATAAGGTCAAGACCACCCATGAGACTGGGACAATTATAAACGAGACTTAGTGTATACGGCGTGCTAGTTAGGCTACATGTCTGACGGCGCTTTCAATTAAATGCTACCTTCAGATTACTATCAAGCTCATAATGACAAGATTAACATGCTGATGTTTGGCAGGTATGATGTCAACTAGATTGGTTCAGTTTAGCATGCTGGCTTTGGCTGATAGGCAAAGGTCAAGCAAAGTGTTCGACAACTTGGAAGTCGGACTCGATCATGGTGCTTCATGGAGAAAAACTCTGCAGGGTCAATCAAAGTCATTAAGATTCATCATATGGGGACCATGAATGTATGTACAAACTCCGTTGTAATCCATCTAAAGCAGGGGTGGGGAACCTTTTTCCTCTCAAGGGCCATTTCAATGTTTTCAACATCCTCCGAGGGCCGTACAAATGATTGACCTCTGCTTAAAAATACTAAAATCACAGTCCACTCATTTCACCTTTCTTTCATGTGCAAAGAAAAAGCAACCTCTTAATCCAGATATCTTGCCATGACTCACGCATGCATTCACGTGCACGGTTGTGGCATGACCACCCAAACAGAAAGATATGGACACAAGATGTGTGCAAATGTACATTTTAGACTCCTATCCATGTGAACATGATTTAAGTGGGGGGGACCTCACCTCCTCTGGGGGTCCGGGGGGCATGCTCCCCGGGAAGATTTTTTTTTAAATGTTGAAGTTAAAAGCATCAATCTGGTGCACTTTGAGAGCAACATTAGGAGATCTATGGATACATCTCTCAACACCCAGATGAAACAGAACTGGAAGCAGATTTTCTTTTTCTTTATGGATATTTTACAAATCACTCCCCTTTCAAACTGTATTCTTGTTTATTAATAACAACTTTTTTTTACTGTCATATAGTATTTTATACCCGTTTACTTTATTCTCTTATTTTTTTATAACTATAATGATCATATATGATCATTATAGTTATATGTAACAACAAAGTTATTGACTGTATGATCAGTATGACAGATCGCCACTGGGCTTACAACTAAGGCACAGCCACGCAAAAACTGCGGCATGTGTACGGCTCCTTATGGGTACTGCATGTTTTGGGTACTGCAAAGTGCCGGAGCGGAGCTGCGTTCTGGTGCTCCCCGTCAGAACTGCACCCCTGTCAGACGAGACATAAGTATACCACGTGATGACACGTTAGGCTTGTGTTGTGTTCAAGGACCCTGACCTTGGCCAGGAAAAACAGGCACTCACTTGTTTAATTATTTTGCGGTCTAGATTTCTTTAATTTTTTTCTTTTTTGCGTGTGTTTATAAATTACCTCGAGGGCCACACCAAATGGTCTCGCGGGCCGTATACGTCCCGGGGGCCGGAGGTTCCCCACCCCTGATCTAAAGGTTCCTGAGATATTCCAGTCAGGACTAATTAGTGGACCGTCATTGCCCCCCATGTAACTAACTCACAAACAAACTGTGAGACAACAATACACATCGCAATGTATTGCATTTGATTGCATAGGTTTACAAGTCTGAGTTATTGCAGCTTGTTTACTACCACCTGCAACACGGATAACTCTACATACAATTATTATATTTGTGTGGGAGAGGATGCCAACCTACAGCACAATATGTTATGCTCTAACATGCCCTTTAATCTTAATGCAGGTCCAAATGAATGGAAAAGTAGAGAAAAGCAACTGCTGCCACATGATGAAAAACATGAAATAACTGAAACTTTTTATAATATTGTAATTAAAATACACAGAATGTAGGTGAGTTTGAATAAAGCCCTTTGAATATCCTGAAGGACAAAGAGAAAGCTAGGCAGAGAGAGAATAAAGAGATGAGGACAAAACAAAAAGAATAGGACTCAATATCTAGGCACAGGAGAAAGAGAGAAATAGAGATAGAAACAGGAAATAATAGATAGCCCCATTAGGCAGAGGTTATTGAGTAAATTCATCTCACTAGACAAAAGCTTCTCCCGTGGTTGTGTCACTGCCGCTTCCACAAGTCTCAACGCTTTCTCTCCCATTTTGGTCCATTTGCAACCCCAAGCATCTGTTAAAAGCTAAATTGCCCGTCTGCATTGCCTTAAAATGGTTTCCCATGCATCACCACCCTATGAAGGCTGCGATACGCGGGGCAATTCAAACAGCCAAGGATATTCCCGAGCACCTGCACTTTCAAACAGGAGACCTCAAGGTGCCTTAAATGGATTCCGACATGTTTTGAATGACCCCACGGTTCACTTTGTTATGGAGGAGTGGAAGCATTTACTATCGACACTACACCGTTTCCGTGTCTTATCAGCCGCGTCCTTCTTACAGACAGAACGCAGGGGGAAAGAAAGCTGGCATACCAAGACAAAGGAAGAAGGGGCTGGATTGGCAGCACCTTGCTCTTGGAGGTTTAAACTGAGTGGAGGAGGTTCCAGGTTTTACGAGAGAGAGAGAGAAGTCCATACACACCACAAAATATAGGTTGATAACAGGAGTAAGACACCTGTACACTTCCCCCTTCTTCCTACTGTGTAGAACAAGAAGAATATCCACTAGAGATGTTGGACAACTCTGCACTCGAAGCCTGATTCCCCATCAGTTGCACAGATTGGAGCAGAACCAGTTAAACAATCAAAGATATCAGTCCAAAGATGTATCTAGGCTCTTATGGACACTGTGTAAGGATGCTTAAAAAAACTGCCAATTTGTCCTTGAGCAAAACGCTGAACATGGAAGCTACACCAGAGAGGGTGCGTCATTCCCTTATCCTATTCCTCAAACACACACCGACAAAACCTTACAGTACAGTCACCTCTCCCGCACACACGCAACTTTGTGATTGACTAAGCACTCAACAAAATGAGCTAAGCCTCCGTGTGTGTGTGTGTGTGTGTGTGTGTGTGTGTGTGTGTGTGTGTGTGTGTGTGTGTGTGTGTGTGTGTGTGTGTGTGTGTGTGTGTGTGTGTGTGTGTGTGTGTGTGTGTGTGTGTGTGTGTGTGTGTGTGTGTGTGTGATGATCAGGGAAGTGTCATTGTATTCACTGAGTCAGCATTTCTGCGCTGACTGTCATTCCTGTCATTTTACCGCAGTTCCTTCTCGCTGCAGGGCCTTTGGGAGCTGCCAGGGTTCCTCTCATAAATGCGTAAAACACAAGATCGATGGCACTGTCCGTTTACCTTATCGCAGCTGGATAATGGTCTGTTTGCAGCATGAGAAAAACACAAATCATACGGAACTCCTGGTAGGCTTTGTTCGGCGCCACAGGGCAGGGGATCGCTGAACTCTGGATTGGTACACACTTTTCACAGCGGGACAAACGGAACAGTTGGATACACCCCAGCTTAGTATCACACTGAAGTGAAGTTGTGACTCGGGATACTAAAAACAGTGTTCACTTCGGAGAGCTTTTATAAAAACGACAGCAATGTCAGCGCCAGACATTGAGTTTGTCTTTGAAAACGCCTATAATTTGGCGCCATTATGTCCCATATCGACCACAAAGAATATGTCTCTAAGGAAAATATAAGAGGTACACAGGAGACTGATATTGAAATAAATAAATAATAAATAAATGCCTAGAAATGAAAATCAGCAACGAGAACACAATTCGAGTCACTGTTCCCATCACCTCTTCCTTCCCAGCTTCCCTTTCTCTCCTCATTCCTTGACAACCTTAATCACTTCCAGAAAGCCCATCATTTCAATTGCACAACCTCAACCTCAGTGGTTTGTCTCTCGATCCGTCCCCCCCTCTTCTCCGAGTCCATTCATCTGAGTCACATTGTCAGGAAAACCGTCACTCTCGTTGGCTCGCCGCTTCCAGCTTCCTTTTCCTACTCTCTCATTTTCTTCCATTTCTCACTTTTCGCCGTTCTCCACATGACTTTACTCTCGTGATGTTGCTTTCTCCTTTGTCCATGCCGCTTTCTTTCCTTACCTCCTCTTGCAATAAAGTCCCTTCCCTTCTGCAGTATGCAAGCCCAGATAACTGAGAATGCACATATGACCAATTCAACCTACCGCTCAGCTTCAGAGGCCTTATCTCTACTCTCCCTGATTTGGAGCTCTGAAATCCCTCATTCTTCCTTCTCTTCCTACTATCTCTTCCATGTGTGCTGCAATGCGAAAGTGGATTCCATCCCTACCGATTTCTACAAACTCTTTTTTTGCTCGAATGTCCAGTGTCAGCCATGTTATTTCAGTTGACAAACCTCAAACTGCTTCATGAATGCTGTTGAGTAAGGGCTCCAGAGAAAGCTGGGCTGTGTTAGATATTTTGCCTCTTTTATACCTTTGGTGTCAAGCGTACTTTACCCTCAAAGTGTTTAGCATGGGCTCGCCCGCGGGGAGAAATCCAGAGGAACAAGAAAGTGGAAGAAACCTTGTCCTCTCAGAAACCCTTTGAATTCAGTTTGTGAAAATGTTTCCTTTGGCTTCTTTCATGGTATAACCCTTCCTGGAGCTGTAAGGCCACATGTGAAAGTGTAAGATGCCTTGAAGGCCGGGCAGTATCACCTTATCCATCTCTCTGTCCACCTTTTCATTTCCCTCCTGCTCCTCCCCATGGCCTGGGAAAGTCTAACCACCACTACAGATAAGATAAGAGATCTGCATCTGAAAGCCATGTACAGAAATAGATAGGTATTTGACTTTGGCCCCAAACTAAATATAAACACGGAAACATGGAGGGTAAAGGGAGGATGTCCGAGTGTGTGTCTGCACGTCTGAGAGCTATTGGGATCCGGCTAATGTTGCAGTGGCACAGGAAACGCAGACACGTTCAGTAATGTGGGTGTTCTGCTATACATACACACACTTAACACAAACGGATTATTTTGCTGCCTCAACTGATCAGACGGCGCAGAACATAAGGCAGAAATTGGCCATTTGGGAGAACAAACACAAGCTGTATGTTCTGCAGCAGCACAAGAAAATGCGTTGCTGGAATTATTTTAATTGCTGACAAAACAACGGCAGAATGATCCTTGCTCACACTAGGATAGGACATCATTCCCCCACCCACCGCAAGACGTTGGTCTCGCTTGACAAATACCAAACGCGGATGCTAACGACAATCACAAATCTCCTTGCAAGTCGGGAAGCCAAGGGTTTGCAATCATTCACCGAGTAAACGTGGCTGCCACCCGCGTCTGTCGGTGAGCTGTCACATCTGTGCAGAGTCGGAGCGTCTCGTCCCCGTTACGAGAGAAACTATTTCAATCTGCCTGCCCCGTTTGATCTGCCGTGGCCTTTCACTGCGGAGGCTGCATCAAAAGGTGCCGGGAACTTAAAAGCTCCATCGCTCCATCGCTCTCCCTCCACCGTGCTCTCTTTTGCTCTCATCCTATTTCTGTCATCCATTTCCTCCGTCTTTTCTGTGCAGACAGAATTTGGGAGTTGTAAACATTTTGTCACTCATCAGAGAGAACACGGTTCATCTGTTGTCTCATGTTGGCGACAATATAACAAAAGAAAGAAAAGGCTGTTAATTACAGACGACATGAGGTGAAGACTCTTCAATTATCCGATCCACACTCATCTTTCTTCAAACCATTTGCTCGATGCTGCTCTTCACAAGAAAGACTTCCTTCCAAAACTGTAGAACAATGACGAACCCCCTGTTACTTGCATTTGTTGAAGAACAATTGTGTGTGTGTGTGCCTCCATTATGAACAAACAATCAGAGAAAGCTGTTGATGAGCTGAAGTGAATGGGCTGAACATCCTCAAGTCTCAACTGTGTTATCCATTCGTTGTGTTACTTGTGTTCCTTTAAATGTCATTGTGACGTTGTGACTTTCAGAACCCACAATCACTCCCACATACCCGAAGGAAGTACAGTCCCATTTATCATCTTCCTGGACATGTGTAAACCATTGCATTTCCAATAAATATTGGATTCATTTTTAGAAGGATCTCTCCTTACCGGAATGACTGACATATTGATATAGTCAGAAGAGGAAAATAGGAAAACCGACACACGCCTTTTGGTTACAACAGATATAGGACTGCTTCAACCGATTACTCTCATCGCTGTTATTTCATCTACATGCTGGTCGAAGCTAATCAGATATTGTACCTCGAAAAGCAGTTCACACAATTAATGTTGCCCGTGGGATTCAAACTGGTATGTTGCCATGTAATATCAGCTTACTTGGCAGTATAGTCGTCAGCCGCTCAATAGACCGGGCTGGCTGCGGCTCTGCTGGGTCTGCGCTTCAACTCCCGCTGGGGACGCCCGTACAGCATTTAAATGTAGACTCTGAAGGCACTATGAATAACAATCCCCAGCTAAATGCACTTACACTTCCTATTGACGTGTTAGGATAACACAACCTTCTCCGGGTGTTTCACAAGTGGAATGAGTCAAAAAGCTGCTTAATCAATCTGCTTCATTCTTATTCTCTTGCCATCCCTCCTCCTAGGTGTATTTATTACAGGCACTTGAGGTTTGAAGCGGCTCGACGCAGACATACCGCAGGGTTCCCCCCCGACCGTGTGCAGCCCTCAGCTCAGGTCTTAGCCACTGCCACCACGGCCCACACACACACACACACACACACACACACACACACACACACACACACACACACACACACACGCACGCATGCACGCTGTAGCGGTTGGTGTTGCGTCCAATCAGAGCCCACAGAGGCCAATCTCCCTTATAATGTAATGGAATCGATTTCAGTCAGCAGTAAGAGAAATAGCATCTTGCAAAACTCTTTTTCTCCCAAAAGAAATATGCAACAGCTCGCCTTTGAATACTGTGTTTGACCAGCATTAGCAAAAGAATAATAAAATCAGCAAGTCTTGGTCGACTAAGACCAAAATGACCGATTGTTCGACTAAACAACTAAGAGCGGGCAGCCTTTTTGTCAATAATGACAGTAAACTTTAGGATATTGATACCTCACAGGTTCCATTTCAGAAAAAAAAAAAACACATACAATTGCAATAAAACATCGACTATCACTACCACAAACACATTAGAGCTCATATAATTAAATTATAGTCTTAGCTATTGAAGATTTTTTTTCAAACTACAAGAAAGTATAATAGCTACTTTAAATATGTGATCACACTGTTATCATTAGGGAGGAGACATGGAAGAACTTCCTTTAGAAACGACTGAACTCCGGTTACGGCGCCCGCAGAATGCCAATACATAGAAAGGTGGAGCATAGAGAGGATCAACTCCTCTAAGAACAAATTAATAATAAAGGATTCCAAGAATAAACGAGGTAATTAGGTTACAGGCAGCTCAAAGCACATGCTGATTCTGACTCATGTCAGGGCTAAACCCAGGGTGTGTGTGCAGGAGTGTGTAACAGGGACTGATATGTTCCACAGTCGTTATGTTGCTTTTAGAAGCATGCATGCAGTCACATTGGATGTCACGCTCAGCCCCAACGTGGAGGTGATGTTCAGGGTTTCAGTCTTATCAACGCCACCCAGCACAGGCACATCATGACACTCAAAGAGAGAGGGGGGGGGAAGTCTTTCTTGCCCCATACATCTCTTTGCATCTCCTCTCCCACATCATCCCTCTCTCACGCACACTCATCCTTACAAGTTCACCCTGGAGAGAGATAAGAAGGGAGAGGGGGGGAGATGAGAGCAGATCCAGCACATGCAAAGAGAAGACTCTCTCTTCTGCCTCTCACATACACACAACCTTTAGAGGATATGTGTTCTATGTGCTTTGGCAGCCAAACCGGTGGCTTGGTGCCCGTAGTCAGAATCAGCCCGTCTCACCTACGCATTTTAAGTCAAAAATGCATAAGGTGACACGAAACTGTCAGAGCATGTTGATGTCACTCCAAAATGATGAAGCTGTGTGTGTGTTTACGTGTGGGTGGGTGAGGGAACATGCAAATGTGCACACACACACACACACACACACACACACACACACACACACACACACACACACACACACACACACACACACACACACACACACACACACACACACACACACACACACACACACACACACTCACAAACAGGTCAACATACACAAGCATCCACACATTTACATGTTGCATATAAAGTAAGCACAATTACGGACACACCATACGTGTACA
This sequence comes from Pseudochaenichthys georgianus, assembly GCF_902827115.2. Classification (NCBI taxonomy): domain Eukaryota; kingdom Metazoa; phylum Chordata; class Actinopteri; order Perciformes; family Channichthyidae; genus Pseudochaenichthys; species Pseudochaenichthys georgianus. Next base: position 33,889,242 of record NC_047509.1, on the reverse strand, counting down.
CACATGTACACACACTAATGGTCTCACTGCATAAAAGTCCGCATGCATGCATACATTGATATATGAGCACATCATGCACGCGCACAGTGAACGCAAAGAGTGTGTTTAAAGTTAAATTCGAGTCTTGGGCGCAGATGCAGCGATGCTCGTATTCATACTGGGATGATCCTATTTATCAGCCCAAAATCCTCACATTAAACCACCACAGCTGCAAATCCCAAACTGGCATCACAGTATGCCATCGCAACAACATTCCTATAATACACATTAAAGCTCGAGCATGTGGGAGAGAAAACACCCCCGTGGAGCTCACACACTATCAGCCGATTCATCTTGCCACTTCGCATCCAAAATCTGCAGTTCCTTGCCGGTGAAGTAAGACAATCTTTCACCTTCAACAACTCCAACAAAAAGATGGGATGTTGAATCATTCCGGAGATGGTTTAGCCGCAACCTCCTCTTGCGCCTGGCTGCTTTTGCATGTGTGCGCAAAGCGAGCCATGCGATGTTCCGAAGCGCAGACATTAACCAACAGAAAGCCGAATTTCTCCCGCAGCAAAAACTGCTTCATGTGTGTTCATGTTAGAGACGAAGACGGGATGAAAGAGAAGGGAGGGAAGGGAAAAGGCGAGGAATGCCACCAACATTTCGGATGTAGCGGGGGTGAGAAAAGCTCCAAGACGAGAGGAGAGAGATGATTAACAACCACAAAAAGTTTGGCTGTACTTACTGTTCAAAGCGCCCTTCGAGTTCGTTCTGCTTGGCATTTTGAAAATTATTTTAGGAAGTCAAAGTTGCAACAGAAGACATTTCCATTCCCGGAGGACTTGTCAGAGAGCAGCACCGGTACCGAAGCTCAGCTCTGCAGATCCGTGCGCACTGGAGAGCAGCGCTCAGCATGAATGAGAGGAGAGCTGCGGTTTGACTCCGGCATCCCCTGGTAGAGAGAGGGGGAGAGAGGGAGAGAGAGAGAGGGGGGGTTAGTGACATGAGTGCGCCCCCTGGCTGCGGTAGCGCGTTACAGCGGATCTCCAGACGCACTGCTGCCTGGCGCGCACAGGTGGCAGCATCGGCCCCGATACAGGCCGCGCTGCCGGCTCATAAGTGACATCAATCATAAAGGCTGTTTTCATGGAATCTGAGTCTTTGATATTTTCCTGATAAAAGGCTGCTCTTATTGTGCCCGATTGAGTGCTAGTGGTCTGTTTTCACCTGCTGATCTCTGTATGTCTGTCTGTGTTTTATTAATTTTTAACTTTTAAGCCTGAATGATTTAAAATTCAAATCGGTAGAAATTGTACATTTATATAACGTTTTTCAAGTCATTGTGACTCCTTTATGTGCTTTTACATTAACAAGTCAGAATTCGCACACATGCATACAGAGGTAGAGGCTGCCGTACAAGGTGCACCTGCTCAGGGACATACACACTCACACACTGTTGGTCAAGTCATCTCCCCCTAGTACACTTTGGCATCTTGACTGGACAGGAGATCAAGTCACGGACCTTCTGATTGGTGGACGACCACTCTACCTCCTGAGCCTCTACCACCCCTCTCTTCTGCTCCCCCATCATGCCATTGACTTTGATCAAAGAAAGGCGAAAAAGTGAAAAAGTGACATTGTGAGGGACCCAGCTGGCAGACAAGTCACAGGGGGATTTCAAAAAGTGGCTTTTTTCTCGGACAAAAGAAAAAAAAGTTACATTTTTAGTTTGTAAGTGTCAGAACTCCAAAATGCTTTACTGGCTGGTTTTTAAGAACATTGGTGAACGGGTGTAGCACGGAACAAATAATTATTGTTTAGGATCCAAATGATGGTGCGGAAACACAAATTGTTTTCACCTTTCATTAACATTGAATGATAGGGTTAGACCTTCTAGTGTTTTGTGTTTGGTTACTTTTTGTTCTGTTTGTCAGCAGGATTAAAGAAAAGCTATGCCTAAAATTAAGGATGGTTCCATTCCATTGAGTTGCTTTGGTTTCAGGATATTGTGTACGTTGGCCCCCTGTCATTGCTTGCTACACTGGAATAGAGACATTGGTAATGTTTGAGTTACTTGAACATGTCAAAAATACATATGAAAAGGCTTTAGATTAGGTGGCTTGCTATGTCTTGTATTGCTGAACTTGCTTGATGTCTGGCTGTGTCGGCAAACTTGTCGACTTGCTCGTTTTCGATCATGCATAAGTAATGTAATCCTAACGAATGCATGTGTAACATACATATCTACGACAGCAGTGTGTGAGTCAATTGCATTTTGAAACTGTCGGGGGAACAAAAATTCCAATCACTAAATAATTGCATACATACACATATTGCTTCATGGGAATCTTTAGTAATTGGTTGTCATAAAGGTATAATATTACATATTGGTGGTTAAGGTAAAACACAACTGCATTTGCCTATTAAAATGAATGTATAGGATGGTGTGAAAAAAAGTACTTTGGAAGAGGAGAGAAAGGTAAATTGGCACCATAAAAGATTGTTAATAAGTATTCAAGCTTCAAGTCCATTCCCCCTGCGAGAATTTGTGTGATTTACCCTTCATCCTTGGCCCCTGCTATGACCTTTGCAGTCCCCTTGTGCATATTAAATGTTGATATTCCTTCCCATTTTAGTGATGAGGGAGTTTTCATACAGAGCGAATGGGTGTCAGGTTCCTCCTCTCCACACTGAGGCAGAGGATGTGGTTACGTTGATGATACTCTGCTGCTCAGATTACTGTGCATGTGTACCCGTGCATGTGTGAACATCCTTTCTGTATTTCTTTCATGGTCTGATGTGGCTCAATGTGCCACTGCTGCTTCTCGACTAAAAGACCTCTGAGTCACCCACACCTGCCCTGCTCTGCCCGTGCAGCTGGAATCTTTAACTAGACATTTAGTATAACGCTGATTTTCATTGGTAAAGACTTGTGCTTTTGGTTGTTGAAAAGAAGCAGGAGCCGGATTCAGTTATTAAATTGCCTGATGTATTGGTTGCAAAGAGTTTACCATGCCTTTAGGTTACAATAAATCATAGTTTAATTCCTTTTGAGTCATGAGACTATGGAAAGGGAAATGGGGGAAAAGGATGAGATACATTTATATTTGCCTTATCATGATCACTGACTGGAGGGTATGCTACCATGTATTTATTTACCATTACTCAACTAACTAAAAGTGAATTAATATTGCTTCAGGGATCATATCACATTAAATATTTTTGATGGAACTCATAGCCTTGAGGGTACAATGGAATTATGTAGCTTACTTTACAATAGTTTGTAACTCCTTAACTTGAAATAACAGCACATTTTATATTTGTACCAATAAAGTGACACAACAGTTCCCTATAAACTGCCATTTATTGTCAAAACTACATTATCTGATTCACAATTTTTTTTCCACCTGATGATTACATCTCTGTTTTGTTCTTAACCATCTCCTTTCATCCAATGTTGTTGCTGGTTTGGTAGTTAGATAGTGTACAGTGGATTTATCAACACTCAGTCCTGATAGAGCTGATGGTGACTGCTTCATTCCCCGATCATTCTCTGTGGGTTCATCACTATGAGCAGCAACTTTTACATTTCACATCGACTTCATTGTTGTATTTCTTTGCATTTTCTTCTTAATGTTTAGGTGTAGGTTAGTGAACATGCACATGTGTTAATAGTAGTAAACATGTTTAGTTTATTCTGTATGAATGTGTATAGGCTAATCCAAAAATGGTTGGCGGTGTATATATATATATATATGTTTATATATATATTTATATACACATACTTTATATACTTTGTGTGTAAGCCTCAAGTGACCATTTGGGAAACTACAGTCTCTGGTATTCACAATTGTTTCATTTTTTAGAACTGAACATTGCAGTTGGACCTTTGTTTGTATTGATTCCCTTCTGGATGTTGTATAAGCCAATCAGCTCAGGACTTCACAAGGTGTACACATTTGCTTTATGCAACCAACAACAACACCCTTCTCCACGATGATCCGCAGGAACATACAGTAAACCTGTATTTTTTTTTAATTGTATGAAACTTTATATCCATCCTAATGCTGAGTCCACTATTTATTTTTCTCATATTTATTTCATACAAACCAGAAAACTGAGGACCAAGTTCTTACTGTGTATCTAATCATTCATCCAGCAGACATTCAGTGTTTGGAGATGCAAATGGAAGAGCTTTCATAAGCTAGACCAATTACATAAACTAACAATAGAAAGCAGCAAAACCAATTTTCATTAAAATGTTGTGGCTTTTGACTTTTTAAGTGCAAATTCTGAAGCAAGCAAAAAGGTTGTGCTTCCAACGCGGGTCTTTGTGTGCGTGGCTTGTCACCGTGTAGCCGAGCATGGTGTGAATGAAAATGTGTTTGATCAGCAACACAATCTCTTTCCCTCTTTCCCTCATTTTCTGCGTTGCTTGTATCTCCCTCTATCTCCACCACCTTCCAACAGAGCCTTGATCAGCAACGTCCATTTCCTCCAATAAACGGCAGCTGATGCCAAATCATAATTAAAATCTCCACAGAGAGCCGGCTGAGCTAATTAGGCTTTTTTTAAACTGTTTTTGTCCCTTTTTCATTTCTTTTTAGACACAAATCAAATTAATTCTTCTAACTTTTCTGCTCAAGACCCGAGGTCTCCACTTGCATTTGCCGAGATCAGGCCTATTTCCTTCTTTCTCTTGTTTCACCTACACGATTCCCTTATTTTCTGTCTTTGATCAGTGGCAAAATGAGAGCGATCCTAGTGACGTTAGCCTCGATTCAGAGATCAAATGAAGCAGCAATAACAGAGAGACAGAGAAGAGGTAGTATATGGGAAAAGAGGCTTGTTAGCAGGTAGAGAGGAAGATCTTCAGTGAGGAAGAAAGAGGGAAGGAGAGAAAGAGAGAGTGGGTGGTGGGGGACTTTTAGTACAGCAGCTCAAAAGGAAGACCACGCTTCTTTTCACTTGTTTTGTACTTGCTTGATCTCTATCGCACACGTGATGCACTCCTCCGCAGGCTGCACAGGTGTAACCAAACACACACATTCACACACGCAATCACACACAAGGCTAAAAGGTCAGACTTCTTCTGAGCTTCCTTCCTCTGGATGCGTGTGTAATTACAGCCCGGTCAGTGATGAACAGCAGGGGAGGCTGCTAATGCTACTGTACAAGTGTAAGCATCAGAGCCAATGAATAACAGCCGGAGGAAGACCAAGGTGACTGGCATTTGTTCATATTGTTTCCAATGATCACAGAGAAACAGATCTGAACTAAAGATGCCTGTATATGCAGAGTTCTCCGTTTTACTCTAATCACAATAGGTTCCCCATCACAGTGGTCTTCCCTATGCCCCATATCATTTTGATTATCTCGAAGCTGTTCAATAAAGAGTACATGAAAATGTCCTCTTTAATCATTGGTGTAACACCGGGTTACGTATTGTAACCCTTGTCATATTAACACAGGCGGAGCCCTCTACTGGTCTCTATGGGTACTACCTTATCATGCAAGCATTCACCTACTGAGATTTCTATAGACATAGTCGGCCCCGGGGCGGGCCTACCTGAATGCGTGCGCATCTCACTTCCGTATAAAAGGAGGCCTCACCTCCTGACCACCATCCTACGCCACTCTTCAGCGAGCGGTATAGGACAGACAGTGCCCCAAGGTAGAGGGCTCCGCCTGTGTTAATATCACAAGGGTTAGAATACGTAACCCGGCATTATATCTCTCACAGGCTCTACTGGACTCTATGGGTACAGTGGGCGGAGCTCCGATGTATGCACGCACTGTCGTCCAGCACACCGTTCCACCTCACTGTCCCTGACCGGCTTTAGCAGCCGCTGCGCCTCACTCACCTCTCCCTCGGTTGTAACCGTGGAGAAGTCCAGGCTGCGGCCGATAGAGCACACCCTGACGCGCTTGCCTCGCATAAAAGTGTGCTCAAAAACAGTGCTGAGGGCTCCCCTTATAGGCAGACAGGGAAAGTCCGCAGCTGTATGGGTTCACTATGCACCCTCTCTCCTGAGTCCCTAAAGAGCACGGGGAGAACAAAAGTATGTCCCCACACTCAGACACTGACCCAGTGCAGAGTGTGTATGGACTATAGTATGGAGGGCTCTCCCCTCCTGCCCCCAGGCAGGCGAGGGGAGCCCTTTAGCCCTGTAAGGGCCCAAAGCGCATTACGTCACCCCGCGACCCTCCAGGACTCCGGAGAAACGTAAGCGCATTTACGCCCGGGGAGGGGGTCAGATGCCAACTGACCCACAGACCCCCCCTCCTCACCAGTCTTGTGTTGCCCCAGCAAGCACAGACGCTGAGAAAGAGCCAGACATATCCAAGAGATAAAACTTTATGAAGGGACCTGGCGTTGACCAAGACGCCGCCGTGCATATGTCCTCCACACTCACACCGTTGAATAAAGCTGTCGACGCAGCCACAGCTCGTGTGGAGTGCGCACGGACCCCCGTGGGACAGGCTCCCCCTGCCTGCTCGTAGGCGTGTGCAATGCCTCTGCAAAGCCAGCCTGCCAGGCGTTTCTTGGACAGAGCTTTTCCAGTCACCCCGCCCCCGAAGCACACAAACAGCTTTTCAGTGCGTCTCAGGGTAGCTGTGCGCTCTACATAATATGCTAACGCGCGCACCGGGCAGAGGAGGTGTAATTTAGCTTCCCTTTCCCCACCATGGGGTGGAAGACTAAATCCCCCCAACTGAATAGCCCTCGACCTGAAGGCTCTTGGGCACAAAGGAGGGGTTCGGTCTGAGTGTCGCTCCGCCCCGGTCACCCCGAATCAGTAAACAGCTCGGGTGCACCGACAGAGCGGTTAACTCGGACACTCTTTTGGCTGACGTTAAGGCAAGTAGCAACGCTATCTTCCACGACAGTGCTTTCAGGGAGGAGAGCTCTAGAGCAGGCATCCTCAAAGTACGGACTCCGGTCCGGATCCGGACCGAACCACAACTGTCTCTGGACTCTGAGCAAATTATACTTTTCATATGTATTATCTGTGTTATCTGCGAGACATCGCCACAATGCAACGAGTCAAAATTATCCGCTATGTCCATAGACTGCAAACAGCGCTCATCGGACATTTATGAGAGAAAGTCTCTAATGTCCGAGTGCAAGTGAATGCAGCACAAGATGCACGTCATGTAACCCCTCCCCCGGTCCTGGCGCGAGCATGGACATATGATTGGCGGCGATTTCATTTGAACGGGACGGCGCAAAACGAGAAGCATTCGGACCCAAGCACTGAAGGAATGAGGTATTTGCGGTCTACACTGACAGAGAAGAGACTGTCAGTTTGTCTGTACTCAGCATTGAATCGAAACGCACTTAAGCTGGTGATCTTAATACGTTTGTGAGGCGTTTTGCTGAACAAAATGGTAATCACCGCATTCAGCTGTAATACACGTCAACTTGATGCTCTGCTCAAGGATGAGCATACACAACTATTAAGATGATGACCTTACATGTAAATATATTTTTTTCTTTGAGGGGGTCTGCCCCCAAAAAACTGTTTAAGTCCTGAGAAAGTCAAATAAGACGGTGTGTAAAACTACACTGCCCAGCCAAAAAAAAGTAACCACTTTGATTTAACTAGGCCAGTAGGTAAGGACATTCCACTGGATAATAACTGAAGTATAAAATAATGCATGACTGAAGTGATGGAGACCATGTTGAAGGCAAACAGGTAATAACAGGTCAAATCAAGCAAATCCCTCTCTCAGATTCCACAGCAACCAGAAGAACATAAATACTGGCTGGTGATTTGATTAATCAGCTTTGTGATGGAATAAAAAATACACCGTGCATTTCCTTAGCTGTGGATGAGTCCACTGACACCGCTGACAATGCTCAGTTGCTGGTGTTTGTGAGTTTTCATGATGAGGCAAAGGGGGAGTTTGTTGAAGATGTGTTGGGCCTGACTAACCTCAGTGGACACAAGGGGGCAATACATTTATAAAGCAATAATGGGAATGCTGAATGAAAGAGGGTGCAGCTGCCTTTATTCATAACTGTGCAGCTCTTACACTGCGACTCTGAGGGATCAAGCACAGACACAATAACAATGAAAACTGCTGCATACAGATTATTTTTGTTTTTGCAACCTCGAGTTAAGAATCTTGTTGCAATTGTTTAAAAGTTTGAATGACCGTAATAAATGGACCTTTGTCTTATTGAAACATTTATTTTGGACCTTTAATATTTGTATTTGAGTACCCCTGCTCTAGAGGCTCAAATGGCTCTGTGACCAGAGCCTCGAGCACCAGCGGCAGGTCCCACTGCGGGGTGGAGGCGCGCACTACTGGGCGCAGCCTCCTGACCCCCTGTAAAAACCGCAACATCAGTGGATGAGAAAAGGCTGACCTGCCGTTGAATCCCTCATGACAGGACGAGATGGCTGCTGCATACACTTTACAGTAGAATGAGCAAGTCCTCTGTCCACCAGTAACTGTGAAAAGGACAAAATAGAGCCCAACTCACAATATAGGGGCTCTATTTTCCGTTCCTCACACCATCGCTGGAATCTCAGCCACTTCGGCCTGTAACAGGCTGTGGTGGATCCTGCTCTAGCTGCCTGGATCGACTGAATAACGCTGTCAGACAATCCACCCTGTCTCAGCCTGTCCCTCTCAGGAGCCAAGCCTGGAGAGGACGGCCCAGAGTGGGTAACGCCCCGATTGCACCTGCCTCTTGAGACATCGCCCCCCATAACTGGGGAATTGCCCAGGGCTGGCCCACCTTCATCTGTGTCATCTCTGAGTACCACGGCGCCCCGACGCGATCCGGCGCTACCAGAATGACTGCCAGACGTTCTCGCCTCACTCTCCCCAGGAGAGGGAGAATGAGACGCAGTGGTGGAAAGGCGTATAGCAGCTTCCTTGGCCATGGCTCGTGTGCAAACGCGTCCACCCCTAAAGGCGGGTCGTCGCCCAGGGCCATGGAGAACCACAGTGGCTGTTGCGACGGCTGGCGAACAGATCCGCTTCCGCTCTCCCGAACTGGGCCCAGATCTGCTTCACCACCTCTGGGTGAAGCGTCCATTCGCCTGGCAGGGGGCCGCCCCTCAACATGAGGTCGGCCCCCCTGTTCTCCAGTCCCGGGATATGGAGGGCTCTCAGAGATAACACCACCTCTGAAGCCCATAACCACAGCCTCTCAGCTGTGGCCAACAAGGTGGCGGAGCGGACTCCGCCTTGTCTGTTGATATAAGCCACTGTGGTGCTGTTGTCGCTCCTGACCATTACATGTCTCCCTTGAATTAGGGGCATGAAATGCTGGAGGACTAACAGCCCGTAGCTCTAGGAGGTTGCTCTAGGAGGTTGCAGCGCCCACCTATAGCCCTCTTCAGGCAGGTCCCTCCCCATCCTGTTCACGTGAACACTGTGATGTAGGAGGTTACCCGTCCCAGTGGAGACCCCCTCCGGAGGCGCCAAGGAGACCCCCAGAACCGGAGGTTGCCCTTCACTGAGGGGGTGGGGGGGTGGTCACCAGCCGCCGTTTGTGCCTCTTGGGATCCAAACGCAGGCTGGAGAACCACCTCTGCAGGCGGCGCATATGCAGTAACCCCTGCGGGACCACAATGTGAGCAGCCCTCATGAAACTCAAAGTCTGCATGACAGTTAAAGCTGTCACTGTCGCCCCCTGTGAACCACCCGGAGAAGGGACGCACTTCTGCTCTCCGACAGGGTGGCGCGTAGCGCGCCTGCATCGAACACCACTCCCAACTACAACGCCTGTTGGTGAGGTATGGGGGTGCTCTTTTTTCAATTGATTGCAAAGCCTAATTTGGTTAGGTGTGTGATCAATTGTGCTGTGCAAAGCATTGCCTGTTCCCTGGACCCGGCCATGACTATGAGGTCGTCTGGGTAAAAGAAAAACTCTCATGCCGTGGGCACGCAGTTGAAGCGCAGTGGCCACACATTTACTGAACGTGCGTGGGGATAGGGAGTAGCCGAACGGTAATCTGTTGTACTCATAGGCTATCCCCTGGAAGGCAAAACGCCGACACTTTCTGTGCTCTGGAGCAATTTCCACCTGAAAGTATACGTCTTTCAGGTCGATGGTGGTCAACCAATCGCCCGGTTTGCACTAGCCCCATTAACTGTTTTTATAGTTAACATGCAGAATTTCTTGCAGGCAATGTAGCGATTCGGGCTGCTGAGATCTAGAATAGATCTGAATTCCCCTGTCTTCCTGAGAACCAGGAAGTACATGGAATAAAGAGAATTTTCTCTGTGCTGAGGGTGCACAACAGACACAGCCTGTTTCTGCACCAGAGCCTGAATCTCTGCTGAGAGGAAACCAATCTCCTCCTGGGAAGACAGATTTCCTCTCGCATGCCCATAAAAGGAGGTGGGACTCTGGAGTGAATAGCCCCGTTTCAGTGTCCTGTCCATCCACTTTGTTAGTACACAGCTGAGTTTCAATTCCCCATAACATTGTGTTAATGGAACGCCCCGTGAAGGGAAGATTTGCCCATGGACACAGAAAGGGCCGATTATTTACTGAGGTCCCTGAACGCACCGCTGCGCTCTCCACCATAATGCTGTTTTTACCACTACGGTAAACAGCATTTAATCCGAGTATTTTTAGGCGTAGTGTGTTCTACTGAGGTCCCTGAACTAACCGCCACGCGCTCTTGTGTGAGTGCGGGCTCCGCCATAATGCAGCCTTTTCCACTATGGAAAACTGCATTAATTGGAGCCTTTGCTCTAGGGCCAGGGGCGGACTGGGACTACAAATCAGCCTGGGACTCTCGACCGGCCCACTTCGGTAGCGCCGGCCCACCGCAGACTTGTATTATCACTGGTTCCACCATTGTAACCATTGGCCGGGAGCATTCGTCCAAAAAAATCGACTAATAATGAAAAAATGAACACATTTGTTGCAATAGTAATGTATGTACTAACTACATTACAACTTGTACTACAACATTTGAATCATCAGTTCTTCCTCATTTTCCTCAATTGTTCATATTTGGTTTATTAAAATAATGATATTGTGGTCATTGTTAAAATTCTGCTATTATGAGTATTATTATTTGTATCATGCGCTTTCTGCCTTCCTGTCATTAGGAGTTAGACATGTAATGGCCATGTAATTGATTTGATTAGAGCCTTCATTATTCTAAACTGCTGGGACATTTCGCCAATATCTTTATATGGTCTACTCTTCACTTACTTGTCAGCATAGGTCGGCATTGATGTCCAGAGCCGATAGAATACCTTGTTTATATTGCCATTATATTGAGAGGTGCAGTGACGCGTCCTAAAACCAGGAAGTAAACTGCTGGTTCCCTCGACAGAAAGCAATGGGATTTCTCCACAGGGTTTTGGAAAATAGCTGGAAATAAGGTCTGTGGAACGAACCTGTTTGATAAATGCACGTTTTGTTCAGCCGGATAATCTCCACATGTCTACCCTACTTTTATAATTTTCGAATCATAAATCTAATCGATAGATTATAAAAGGGTTTTAGGACGCGTCACTGCACCACTAGAAGCCAACTCCATCGATCAAGCTGAAACGTTCTCTCCCTCTTCTTCTCATGCTCCCTGTCACTCTCCTTTAACTCATCCGGTGACTTTCTTTTATTTGAAGATTGTTTTTTGCACGGCGCTTTGCCGGTTACCGCTGGCATTAAAAACTTTTTTGGCAAATGGTTAGGTGGCGAGATAGTCTGAAGGAGCGCGCTCCCGCTCACGGGAGCCTGCTCGCGCTGCGCTCCGCAGCAAACAGCTGTTTGCTTTCACCCCAACAACGACAACCCACTCACGGAACGCTATGTTGTAGCGTTAATAAACGAAACAATTTTCCAATCTTTATTTCAGACTCAAGGTCCATATCACAAAAAGACAAAACACTCATCAATAAATAAGATAAAAAGCTAAACAAAAAACAGATAAAAACAAACAGATAAAAACATAAAATCAGTCCAATCACAGCGAGCAAACACATGCTCACCGTCTGTAGAGGCTGTTGCGCCAATGTCTCCAAATCATGGAAGAGAACCGGGTAGAACTCTTCAGAGGGTTAATTAAAATCGAGATAACATTATTTTCCGAGTCTTCCAGGCGACACATGAATCTGTACATTAACTTTCTTAAAAGTGCTTGACAAGTAGGTACCCCCAAGTTAACAAACAGCTGGCTGGCACTGTGCCATCTCGGTACCCTCAGCAGCAACCGTAAAGCATCGTTGTATGCAACTTTTAATTTTTGCATGCTTCTAGCCTTGTAGTTACTCCACAGGTGAGCCGTGTACAATGGTGTACAGAAAGCTTTAAAAAGTGATACCTTGACATCTACAGAGCACTTGTGAAACTTCCGCATTAATATGTTTGCCTGGGCTTACAGTTTGCAGCGTTGTCTATGGATGTCTTTGTCATCTGTGAGATCATCAGAGATATAATGACCAAGGTACTTCATCTCACTGCACACAAGAAGAATGTTGCTACTGAGAATAAAATTAGGAAATACAGCCTTTTTATCCTCTTTACTTCTCACAATCATGATGCTACTCTTCTTGGCGTTATACTTAATATTAAAATCAATGCCATACTGGGAACAAGTCCTCAGAAGCTGTTGTAAGCCAGCACATGATTAAGAAGGAAGAAGGGAGAAGATGATTAAGTCATCTGCGTACATAAGGTGGTTAACAACAGTAGCTCCGATGACACAGCCAGTTTTACACAAATTCAGTTTCCCAGACAGATCATCCATGTGCAGATTAAACAACAAAGGAGATAAAATCCCACCTTGCTTGACTCCATTACCAACATAAAAATGTTCAGACACAGTATTGCCCCACTTCACCTGCATAGTCTGATGTGCATACCAAAAGGCTAAGATCCTTATTATGTACTTGGGTACCCCTCTCTGGCACATTTTGTCAAATAATTTGAAATGATTCAGTCGATCAATAAAACACAGAAACATGGTGGAATTATGGCTTCTGTATTTTGCTATAATGTCTTTTAAAGCAAAAATACACATATCTGTGCCGTGTTTTCTTTTAAAACCGAACTGGTTGTCAGCTGTGGTAATATACCTTTCCAGCCGATCCAACAGAATTTTCTCCAACACTTTGGAGAGAATGCTAGCTAAAGCAATGGGTCTGTAATTATCAATGCCATTAATCTTCCCAGCTTTATCCTTGATGACTGGCACAAGTAGCACAGATAACATGGAATCTGGTAAGACACCATGATTAAGGAAACCAGTAAGACACAGAGCAAGAAGAGGAGCAAGCTTAAGACGGGCATGTTTTAAGTGATCAGCTGAGATGAGATCCGGGCCACAAGCTTTGTTATTTTCTAGTTTCATTATAGTGTTGTAGACTTCCTCTGATCTAACTGTAACGTTTTCAGTGGAGTCAACCTTTTCAACCACAAATGCTTCACTCTTAACACAGTTGAACAACTCATAATAGTGTTGTCGCCACAGTTCTGCGATGCTGCCTGACCCACACACTCCTTCAATGGAAGACGGTAAGGGAGTCTTACAGCTGTTTATGACTTTGACCTCTTTCCAGAAATCATAGCAACTATTGTTGCGCAGCTTTCTGGCAAGTGAGTCAGCCCTCATTGTGTCCTCACTTTTTTTAATGAAGCGGACAGCATACTTATATTTGGCATTAGTGGACTTATGTTCAAACAAAGACCCCTGCCTCAGCCTTCCTGATTCGGCCCACAATTTAAAAGCATCTCTCGCAGCAGTGTGTAGCTCAGACACATGTTCATTCCATCCAGGTTTTATACTATGCTCCTTTTTCTTACTGTTGTAAAAACCCTCACTTGAGGCATTTAACACATCAATAATAAGATCATATGTAAAACATAGATCACTACCATGCTGCGCATTTTTACAGTTGGTGTCACTGCACAGCATTGCTTCTCTAGGAATTACAACCAAGTCTAATGATTTGTCAGTGAGTGAGGTGTAGTGATTAATATCCTTCTCACTTAACTTTGACCAATCCAGCCTCCCTGTGTATGTTTTATTGTCATCAACAGATAGCACCGGAATATTTTCAACATTTAGGGTCAATACAAAAGGAATGTGATCTGTAGTGGCCAACTCATAACAAATGTCAATGTTGTCCAGAGAAGCGTGTGCATCAGTTGTGCATATACAGTGATCTAGCCATGACACAGTATGCCATGCTTCACTAATATATGTAAAGCTTTTCTCAGGTAAAAGAGATTTACTTGACAGTATGAGATTATTATCATTACACAAATGCAGTAAACATTTGCCAAACAGAGATTTAACATCCGAAATGTCAGCATTCAAGTCCCCCACTACATACACACAGGTTGTGGCATTATCCTTAATGAATGCGTTAACAAATGCCATTCTATTGCGATATTCATCTTCATTTTCATATGATTCATAAGGTGTGTAAATATTTATGATAATAAATGACCTATTTTCATACTTGATCTCTATACCAATGGCCCAGTCGACGTCCAATCTTACCACTGTAACCAAAGGATCATATTTACTGTTCCAGAGAATCGCCACACCACCAGGTACCCTGCCATGGGCAATTTTATCACAGAGATCAGTAGTTGACTCTCCAACTCCATGAAAATTAGCATGTAATGTATTCAGCCTTTCCAAATCTTGCTTAGGTAACCATGTCTCTTGTAAACACAGAATATCACATTCCTCCAACAGTTTATCAACAACCAGCCGCCTCGCTTTATCACCAGCACTGTGCCCCACACGTAGGCCACGTGTGTTATATGACACCACCCGCATCCTATTGTTTATGTACTATAGTCATTTACATCAGCAGATGCATGATTCTCGTGCATAACTAAATTGCTAGTCAAGATACCAATACCACAGGAAACATTTTTTTAAAGCAATATTTTTAGTGGCCCGAGTGGGCAAATCGTAAATTACGTTATGCTGGCCCGGGGTGTCTAGTGCTTCCGGGCCAGCGGGCCATTTAATGTCGATCCCTGCCGGTTACCGGCCGGCCCACATCGTCCGACCGGCCCACTTCAGTACCGGCCCACCGGGATCCGTCCCGATGGCCAGTCCGCCCCTGTTTAGGGCCTAGGAGTTGTGTGTTCTCTGACAGCAATACGCCCGGAACGCCGGTTCCACGGGGTGGGCTGAAGAGGTGGAGGGCGCCGTGGGCATGAGATCTCCGTGCCGGCACCTCTCTATGGAGTCAGATTTGGGTCAATATTCTAGTGCGTAAAACAAGCTACTCACGAGCGGAGAATGTGCTTTTACACGCGCATAAAATGACCCTCGCGCGCAGATTAAACCCCCGCGAGCGGCTCTGCGCCCGCGAGCGCAGAGCCGCGAGAGAGACAGAGAGAGACAGCCCTCTTGCTTGCCTGCAGACCTCCACTCTCAGGACAGTTCCGGTGCAGACCTCCACTCTCAGGACACCTCCACTGTCACTATAGGAAGTGCAGGCTAAGAATTCCAGAATAAAATCACCACTATCAGTACAGTGCCACTTTCCAAACAGGAAATGCACGCAAATACAAAATAAAATCGGATCGTGACACTTATTATATACATATGTATATATCTATATATATATATTATATATAGATATATACGGACACCTTGTATTGTAGTTACTATCAGTACAGCCGCAGCGCCACTTTCCGAACAGGAAATGCACGCAAATACAAAATAAAATCGTACTGACACTTATTATATACATAAAGTATATATAGATATATATACAAATTGGGACACCTTGTATTGTTTACTCTCAGTACAGCACCACTTTCCGAACAGGAAATGCACGCTAATACAACATAAAATAGCACTGACACTTATTATCTATATATACATAGATATATATATTTATTTATATATATATAAATACGACATCATGTATTTTAGTTACACCCGCTAGACAACAGTGGAAGGTTCGAGAAACAACCGTGTTTGCCGGGTGCACCGTGGCGGAGGTGGGGAGGTTCCAGCTGGGAACCTCCACCCCGCTGCGGGACTGGTGGGACCCCTGGACGGTGTGTCTTGGTCACGCTTCATATCGGCCGGCATGGAGGCCCTCCGACAGTGGGTCGCGTTTGCCATTCGATCAGTGAGAGGAGAGGAGAAAAATGCAACAAAAATGGTCAAAATCCGTTAATATATGGATGAGTGTGTGTGGGGGGGGGGGGGGGCTGGACAGAGGCCGTGGGGGGACACCCGAGACCGGGCAATGTCCCCGGGTGAAATAGCCAAAACAATAATAAAACCGGGGAAAAGTGAAAAAAAGTGTCCGAAAATAGGCACTCGTGAGGAGGGCAGAGTCCCCTGTCAACTCCCGTTACATTCCTCCATGGTGTCATGTGAGCGAAAAACTTTTACGAGAACCAGGCTGGGGGGGGTCAAAAGGGCTTGACCAAGGCCGACCCAAAGTGCACGGTGGTCGGACTCATCACCTCCGTGATGAGTCTCCATTGTGATTTGAAAACTTCCACGAGTCCTTCGGTGGGCGGGATAAAAATGCGTCAGAATTGTCACTTCCTGTACTGACAGTGGAGGTGTCCTGAGAGTGGAGGTCTGCACCGGAACTGTCCTGAGAGTGGAAGTCTGCAGGCAGGCTCCCATGGGAGTGTCAGCCTCGCGGAGTCTGTCTACGCGCGCGTGAAAAGTTGCTGGCACTTTGGGGCGGAGCCACTAGACTTTGATTGACAGCTGCAAGGAAACCCGGAGTTGCCAGGTTTGATAAATGCCTGAACTACCAAGAGCCGAGGAGTGACGGCAGCAAAATCAATTGGACGAGATTGAATAGTAAAGTTGTCCATATGTGTACAGTATAATTGTTGCATTTAAGTTATGTATTGGTTGTAAACATTGTTTTTTTATTTGCTTGATACAAAAGGACATTCTTTATAACCAATTGCTTTATTATCACGCATTTGTAATATTTGTATGCTAGAAATTTTTGTATTCTTTTTGAAAAATAAAAAATAAATAGGTCACTTGTCAGTCATTTTAATCCTTAATTATCCATCCAACACTGAAAAGGTGGTCCTTGTGAAAAATCTCATCACTATATTCCCTCAGCTGAAAGTCATTTACAACAATAGTTTGCTGAAGATTAAGTTTGTTTTAACCAAGGTATAAGGTTTTAGGTGTGATTTTATGAATTATCTATTCTGTCAACATTTGATGAATTAGAAAAATATTAATGTTTTTAAATGTTAACAATTATTTTCTTAATGACATATTGTGCTAATGAAATCCTTGTAAATAAATGTCCATGAATGTATTCTTGCATTCGATTTGTTGAATAAAAACCATATCCACCACCTGGTACTTCCAGTAATCGTCATTGACACAGAATGTGCAGATATAACACAATCAAATGTTAATTCTGGTTAAAGAAATATAACACAAAATGTGCAGAAATAACAAATGAGTGTGTTCATCTTGGTTACACATTTATGACACACAATGTGTAAAATGTGCACATTGTGTGTTAGGGGCATGTAACACATTTTGTGTGTAAAAATGATTTACACATAAATAAACACAACACGTGTTGTCCCTGAGCACACTATGTATGTGTGTTGAAATTCAACACATGTTGTGTCATATTTGACACATCCCTTCTAAGAGTGTACAGCAGACAGTAGCTAGCAATTTTCGACAGATACAGCCCGCTCAAAAATCAATTTTTTTATATAAAATAAAATGATATATATACCGTTAACGGCGGTAATTAATTTTTTGAATTAATTGCGTTAAAATATTTAACGCATTTAACGCATGTGCAGAATGGCCCGCCCCATAAGTGCCACCAGTGGCAGCGCCAGGGTATGGCTGGGGTAGGCTACACCCATACCAAGAAATGGCTGAGCCCCACCATGAAAAATGATGTTAAAGTAAGCAAAATAAAGTCTGCCAACTCGCACGGAGTAAATTGCACAGACAGCAGTTAGTAAGATTGATTTCAGTAGCCACGGTTTTGAAAACTTTTGTCACGTATAGGCCATAAGGTGAACCCTGTTATCGTTTCAACCCGCTCCACAGAAGTGGAACTACATAATCTTCAGTTCATAAAAAACACATAATAGGTATGTGGGCTGGGCTGTCTTTCATTTTGACACGCAGAAAAATGTTATAATAAACATAGATACTGTATGTTAAATGGATATATCCGCCTTCTTTCATTTATCTTTCCATTCCCACAACAATATACATAAATAAATGGCATATTTTGGACATAGTTTGAATGGTGATTAATCATGATTAATTAATTTTTAAGCTGTGATTAATCTGATTAAAATGTGTAATCGTTTGACAGCCTTAATATATATATATATATATATATATATATATATGCAATTTTCGACAGATACAGCCCACTCAAAAATATATTGTTTTATATAAAATACATTTGTATATATATTTATATATTAGCTGTACACTTTACGAATATAATAGTTTTTTATGGACAATTTTACCATTCAATCTCGTCCAACTGATTTTGCTGCCGTCACTCCTCGGCTCTTGGTAGTGCAGGCATTTATCAAACCTGGCAACTCCGGGTTTCCTTGCAGCTGTCAATCAAAGTCCAGTGGCTCTGCTCCAAAATCCCAGACATTTTTCACGTGCGGGTAGACAGACTCCGCGAGGCTGACACTCCCGCGAGCGAGCAAGAAGGCTGTTTCTCTCCCCCGCGGGCGCAGAGCCGCTCGCGGGGGTTTAATCTGCGCACGAGGGTCATTTTATGTGCATGTAAAAGCACATTTTCCGCTCGTGAGTAGCTTGTTTTACACGCTAGAATATTGACCCAAATCTGACTCCATACCTCTCCCTTCGTCTCACTGTCGCGCCGCGCTCCCTCGCCTGCAGAAAAGCCTGTGGAGGAGCGTGCGCTGCGGTGACTCTTCTCTCTACTGAGGTCTTTGAATGCACCGCGGCCCGCCCTCAGGGGAGGGGGGCGGCGCGCGCCGTCACAATGCCGTCTCTTCGAAACGGACATTATGGGAAAAAGTGGAATTGTGGAGAGAGATTACTCTTACTCTGGGATAAATGCACTCGTTCTCACTGAATGCATTTTTCCCACCCAGACACATCACTCTAGAACTAGAGTCTACAAACGTAAACCACCGTTCCCTTGCGGAGGTTCCTGAACGAACCGCGGCCACTCTCACGAGGGCCGTGCGCCCACTCTCACGAGGGCCGTGCGCCCACGTATTAACGCTGTATTTCCATAGACTGTATATATAAATGGACGTAGGGTCCGTGACGTCACCCATATAATTCTTCAGAGTTGCTGTGAAGCCCTTAGTAGGCAGAGTCGGCCACTAACGGCTCGACAGTGACGTCAGAGTTCAACTCCCGCCTGTTCCAGCCTGCTCCAAATAAGGGCAAAGAGGCGGGACCTGCTGCCACCGAGCTGGAAGTTCCAGAGCTAGCTGAAGCTACCAAGCTAAGCTAACATGCTCCCCATCTGCACACTGCCGTCGCATGTTACGTTTCTAAGGTAAGCGGACATGAAACTATTCAGCAAAACTATAAATAATAATCTAAATTATTGAGTTTTTACCATAATACTTCATAAGCTTAAAATCCCTTAACGTTTGTATGCAATTGTGCTAAATTCAACACTGGAATCAAGCAAATATTAATATGTTTGCATGACATTAGTTATTTGTATTTGTAGAAGCCGTAATACTGTAAAAAGTACAACGTCCGTCTGGCCTACCTGCCTGTCAGCCTTCCATCGGGGCACAAACTTATCTCGTGCCCTCATTGGTCATGTGCACGTTCGTGTGTGTTGGAGGAGGGGCTCTATAAGGGCTCTATAAGGAAGTGGCATATTTTCTCCGGTTGTGTATTTTCAAATTCTAGAGATCTCGAGCCGGTTTCTCAAACTTACCTACCCCACCTTTAACTACACGTTTAATACATTTAAGTCAAGCTAAGGTACATGTGATGGTAGCTAGTTAGTGCTCTTACCTGTGAGGCTTCCTCCAAACAGCATAATAACCAGACTGTATCATTAAAACTAAGTACCAGTTCTAGATCCTTGACTTTAGACAAACAATTCAAAAGACAACATGTATTTAAAGACCAATATTTATTTGAATGTGCCTTTTAACCTGATATATTAGTTATACAGTAATAGTATTGACAATCTAAAAAAACTGAGCAACTCAACAGTCAACTTTATGTTTCTTATTGTCTAAAGCATTTATTATTTTCATTTCCCCCCTCTCATATTCAGTGTGGACGGATTGAGACAGCATGGTGTCCAGAGAGCTGCAGAGACTTCAGGGAGAAACCTCCGTGTGATGGACGTCCAGTCTGTTGGTGTGGAGAGGACTGAGGGTCTTTCCTCAGCGAGGAAGACCAGGCCTGATGGAGGAGCCCATGCTGGGCAAAGCTGATACCAACTGCACAGGCCTAGTCTGTCACTTTATTTGACTAAATGTGTTTATTTACAGTAGTATTACCCATGCTGTTTCAATCACATTAGTATGTATAGCAAGTGACAGGTGGACACGCCTCCAATTATGCAAATGAGCTACGTCCGTCTCCCATTGGCCAATGAGCTAAGTCCCGCCTCCCATTGTCCCGCCCCCACATTCTTTGATGTGTGTGTTATCAGATTGGAGTGAAAGGCCCCCCGGCGTAGTTCTTTGATGTACTGTATAAGTGCTCTCTTTAAAGTTAAGGTATTTGACCCTTGCCCCTGAGAGTTGAGTAATTAGCCTTGTAATCAGATAGGAGTGAAAAGCCCCAGGCAGTCCCTTTGTTGTATAGTTCTTTCATGTATTAATTAAGACAGTCTATTTGAAGTCAAGTTATTTGACCCCTGCCCCTGAGAGTTGAATAATTAGCCGTGTAATCAGATATGAGTGAAAAACCCCAGGCAGTTCCTTTTGTTGTCTAGTTCTTTCATGTATTGATTAAGCCAGTCTCTTTAAAGTTATTTGACCCCTGCCCCTCAGAGTTGTGTAAATAGCCTTCTGATGTATGCCCTTTGATGTTAATCTCTGTATAAGTGCCTACCCTCCCCCTCCCAGCCTCCCTCCTTTGCCCCACCCCTCCTGAGGCTATGAGCCAGCAGAGGAGTGTATAGAGATATGCTCAAAACTAAATTAAAAAAAGACAGACAATTCAGCTTACCAAGTCACCTTTTTCAAAAAAGAAAAATGGCCGAGAGACGTCTCGATAAGGTTTAATCATCGAGAGGCCTGTGTAACAACTTACCACCATCCGTCTGAAGCGCCAGTCAAGAATTGAATGCAGTATCTGGGCCGGGTTCAGAGTACAGCCAAAAGATCTGTGCACAAACTTATCTTGCGCCCTCTTTTGGTTGGTCATGGACGCGTTCGTGGGGGTTGGAGGAGGGGCTCAGGGAGGAAGGGGCAGACTTTCCCCTGTTTTTAACTGCAAAAGACTCTCACTTTTCTCCAAAGGGCTCCGCCTACCATAAAAACAATTAACACACACACACACACACAAACACACACACACACACACACACACACACGCACAATTGAGTTGGCCTTTTGATGTGGGGTAGAGATAAGCATGGAATGTATGCTGATCATATGCAGGTCACATATATGACCCGCTCTATCGAAATCAGTCGGAAGTCGCAACGGCTCATTTAAAAATAAACGTGGATTTACGTAAAAAACAATTTTTTCGGGGTTCGGGTGTTTTGTTTGATTTTAAATAAACAAAGTCTTGGCTTTCAGAATATGAAACTTTTATTTCCAAAATCACACGATAAATACATTTTTGAAGCTTGTAAAGGGACGAAGACAAGCACCTCTCACTCGCAATCTGCTCTTCCGCAGCGCCGCCCCCCCTCCCTCGGGCTGAAATTATGAATGTAAGAGTATAGTAATCATAGATAACACTCACGGCAGGGTCCGTTACTAGTGGTGCACGATAATTATCGGCCCGATAATTATTGGTCCGATATTAGGAATTATGACGTCATCCCGATAAACCCGATAACAGTATTAATAGCCCCGATAATATACAATATATTTTTTGGGTAAAAAAAAGAAAAAAATTACTGCAGTGTGGGTGGATTGGGATGAGGGGCGCTTGTTTTTCACTCGGCTCCTCCCATTTTGCCAGTACTGTGGTATAGTGGTTTAGGAAGAGGAGAGTTTTTCACAAATCCAGCGCTCCCTAACTCATGCTTGGCTGTGACGTAAATGGTGTGCGGCCGTGAAGCCAGCACAGTAATCAAACATGTCGTCGGTATTATGGGACTATTTCAAAGTTTCAGAGTTAGATAGTTCGCTTGCTATTTGTATTAACAAATGCAATGCAGAAGTTCCCACGAGGAGGGAAAAAGGCAACGAGCTATAATACTTCCAACCTGATTAGTCACCTGAAACATCGCCATCGCTACGATGGTGTGTTAAAAGCGTACGAAGACGCCTGTGCTGCTAAACTAGCGGCGAATCCAAAGCCAGCTGCAAAGGCACCGGGGCTTTTACCTATCGACGAGGCTTTTGAAAAAGGCAAGAAGTTTGCCAGATTTGTTTGGGAAAAGAAATATGGTCACTTTGAAGAGTCAAAACTGTTCTTGGCTTTGTTTTGTTCATAGTAGTAATGCTCATGTCATTTGCTCACTACTAGTCTTTTTTTTACCACCAGGTGTGCAAAAACTACAGGTACATTTAATATATATATATTATTATCGGTTATCAGTATCGGTATCGGTCTTGAGAAGCAGGAAGGTATCGGTATCGGTTTCAAAAAACCAATATCGTGCATCCCTATCCGTTACAGTTTGTTTTCATCTGATTTCAATTAAACAAAGTCTTGGCTTTCAGAATATTAAACTTGTTTCGGCAAATTCAGATGATAAATACAACTTTGAAGCTTGTAACGGCATAATTACAAGCGGAGAACGGAGTAACTTAACGTCACAGCAGGGATAACAACAGCCGGTGTTTCTCGTGAGGGTTTTTCCTCCGTAGTATTTTGATCATTTGCTCCACTAATAATTAATCAGATCGATGGAATCCATAGAAAAGAAAACTTTGAAGGCCTTTTTCTCAAAATGATGACTCAGTGACAGTCATTATATAATGTGACATATTTCGCTTAATATTTGGAGTACAAAAACAATCCTGATATCATTAGAAAGCTAAGAATCTCCTCTTTCCAACAGTGTATACAACTCAAAATGTGTCTTCGGGTCAATGCGACTGATTTCGATAGAGCAGGTTACATATGATGTTTGTCAATTTAAAAGATAAGTCAAAAAAATCAAAATGTGTCGTGAAACTGTGAAGCAACACTTTTTTTGTGTGAAACCGCTCAATGAACTACATCTCTCGTCTCGCACCACACACCAAGACGGCCGTCACGTTGGCACATTTCACTTCTTTCTTTCAGAATGAGGTGGAAATTACTATAAGTCTGGGCATGTTGAGAGCTGTACATACACAAAAGGGGAGTTAGTCGGTTCCGTAAGAGTCAGCATGCGGGACCGGTATTCTGGGATTTGTAGTCTTTCTAGTCTTATATTTCAACAGTTTTACGACAAACTGTGACGTTTTTTTACATGGAAATTATATTTTAAGATTGACAAACATCATATGTGTAATTCGTGGCACAATTCAAACGAAATTGAAAGATAATCTTTCTCTCCCCATTGACTTCAATACATAATTTTCCCGAAATAAGGTCCCATGGGTCGGAAGTAGATGGGCGGGACCTCGCCTCTCTATGCAATCAAACTGACTTCTAGCCTATCAGAGCCAAGCGGTGAACTCCTTGGCAGTGCGGTGAAGCCCAATGCTGCAAACTGTAGGCGATGGATGCAGATGGGAGCAATTCCCGTAGACCCTATGTTAAAATGTCCAACTTAACATCAGAAAATGAACATGTTTCTAGCCTGGATCCAAAAAAACATATTCTGTATATAGTTAGATTCCCTCTTCGTGACAACGGGACTGCTGCTCCTAGCTCCTCTGTCTCACTGCTAGCTCCGTTAGCTCGATTAGCTCCGTGATGCTATAGGGCAGGCCTATTCAAATGGCGGCCCGCGGGCCAGATGCGGCCCAGAACCAACTCCCGAGTGGCCCAGCCTCCCGTGGCCAAATTCCTACACTAGTACAGACCATGAACGCAACACTCCGCGTTGCTTAGAAACCACCAAACCACCAAACCACAACGCAGCACGTTTTTGGAAAGTGCATCTAGTGGTGCTAGTAACGGTGGTCCCATGATAGCAACTCTAAAACATGTCTCTCTCAACTCTGAAGTGTAAACAAAGACAAAACGGTCATTGATCTTGTGGAGCAGATGCGCGAGTCATTGCCCAAGTCAAGCTGGACCTTTTCGCGACCGACTTACGGGTCGGATAGTGCATTTTCCGACGCTCCGCAAACACATCACATCCCCAGCACAAATCACGGATGTGATGACAGATTTCATTGCGAGGTTGAAAGAGAACTTTGCCGGTCGATTGGATGGACTTGCTCTGCCCATAGAGGTGATGGGCTTTGCCAGAGACCCCTTCACTGTTGCAATAGAGGGGGGCGTATCCACCAGAGCAAAGGAAGTGGTCCCCTCCATCGACGAGGAGAAATGTACACTGAAACTTATTGACATGCATTCATCCGTAACCATGGCACAAGAGCAGCGCACTAACGGGCCAGCGAAGTTTTGGAGTGATATAAAAAAACAGCAGTTCCCTAAAGTTCAGAAAGTAGCGATCTGTGTGCTCAGTATGTTTGGATCAACATACAATGTGAGTCAAGCTTTTCACACATGAACTCAATCAAAAGTAGCACTCGCTGCTCCCTGACTGACAGCACTCTTCACCAATGTCTTAGGATTGCATTGGCATCCTATGAGCCAAAGATCACTGCTCTTGTTCAAGACTAAAAATGTCACTTCTCCCATTGAGAAAGTCAGCGATGACAAATCACACATGAGGTGATAGTAAGCAGCTAGTTTACTATAGTAGACGTGTAGTGTAGTGTAGTGTAGTGTAGTGTAGTATTCATTCATGTTAGTTACCCTTATCCCTTGTTTTGGGTTTGTGCACTGAAGGGTTTGACAGTTCTTTTTGTATTTAAATGCACTTTGTAATGTGTCTGGGTCAAATGTGACCAACACGTATGATTTTTTGTTAATACTTGAAAAGTGAAAAAATAGTATTGCTACAGTACTACCTCTTCGTGTTACATTGGAGCTCTTTAACGGTTTGCTAATGCACTTTTTGATGTGCATGTGTCATATGTATCCAATTTTATTTTGTATGTATGAAGACATTTATTAAGACTGCTATTATTGTATTCAGTTAAATGCACGTTGTGATGTGCCTGGTTCAATAAAATAACCTGAATATTTGACTTCTAAAGCGAACAAATGTAATGCTTCAACTGTGCACTTTTTGTTTTGTATGCACTTTGAGAATCCTCAGATTCTGTTAAATTAATGCTATTATAGTTGCTATAGTATATTTAGTAGTTATAATGCTAATGATATTAATTTGTTGTGTTTGTATGCACTTTTTGACGTGCCTTTGTTAGATGAACAATGAATACAAATGGCATGTTTTTCATCGCAGTAATATGTGTTGGTTTAAAATGTGTCATTACCCGCTTTTTACAGGCCGCTGAATGTCTGGCCCAGCTGAATTTTGTAGTTATAAAATCTGGCCCAACTGAATGTGTAATTGAATAGCCCTGCTATAGGGGCTCAGCTCTTGCGGAGAACACTACTTGAACTCGTCCGTGTTTGTTGTGTTGGTTCCTGGTGGACTATTCTTCATGCAAATATAGGATTTATCTGCGGTTAAAACAGACCGTCCATGAATGCAGTTTCTTCGGTAAGTCAACCCCGCACACTTAATGTTATTTTACTGGTGTTTTTATTAAGCTAACGTTAATGAATGTTTAGAGTTGGGTTAGCATTTGAGCAATCGGTAGCTCCATCTGTGCTAACGATGCTATGCGTAGCATCCAAGTTAAACGTAATAGAGAAGTGTAAAACATTAAGTGGGATGCTACTGTATACCAAAAGGCTTCTGTGCGAGGTTGGTAAAATAAGGTAATCCTTGTACGTTAGATAGTTAGTTTGCTAGTTAGGTTACTGTATGCATTGTTAAGGTTAATTTAAATTCGCCATGCTCTACTACAGCATAAAATAGACTAGCTAACGTCAACGTATTGTTGAAGAGAGGCTTAGTGTATATTAAATCAACCTCACAATAATGTGTGTATAATAAAAATATTATTAACAATGCCTCTTTTCATTGTATTATCATCACACTTGAGAAACATCCTTATTGTGGTTGTAGAACGGAACATGTAACTTAATGCCTGCATTTAAGGACGATGAATAGCGTAGTCAATGCTTTAGTGACTGTTATGCTGTGTTCGTTATTCTCGCGTCCAGGAGAGAAGCTTTAAAAGGAGACTAAATGGAGTCTCTGAGAAGATTCAAATGGTTACTTTAATTAGAAATATGGTGCGGTAATGTTACAAACAGGATATTGTTCAGTCAGGAGAGAAAGGCTGCAGCTTCCTCTCCCAGTGGTGGCCGTGAAGAAGAGACGTATTTCCCGCTTGCTGGCTGTTCGCTCCTCCTCTCTGTGAGCTGTAGTGACGTAGGGGACTCCCCCCCTCGTTCTTCTGTGATTTCGACATTCATTGCTTACTTCCACATGCCTTTTCTCCTCCTTATCTCTTTCATAAGTTGATATGTAATACATGTTAACAGCATTAAAACTCACTCACTCCCGTGTTCCTTCTCTCCCCCTCTGGTTGTCAAGCCACGACCCCCTCATGTTCTGCTGGCCCATGCCAACTCCTCTGGTTCTGTCCTCTCCTCCGTCCTGTCTTCTCTTCAGTCCACCCGCTCTTGAATCCTTCTGCTGTAACTCTTTCCAGTGGCCCAACTGCTTTGCATTTAATCTCCTCCTTTTCAGTCTCTACGCTGTTGCATGGAGGGCGTATTCCGCTCTCATGTCCCACACTCTGCTCTTGTGCCAAATCTCGTGGCTCAGTTTGGAACTTCATGTCCTGTCTGAGGGACCGATGAGAGTTTTCCTCTTTGTCAGCATGCTGGTTTGGTTCTGGATGCCTCAGGTGGAGATGGTTCTGGATGCCTCAGGTCGTTGTTGGTTCAGCTCGGGTTCTCTGTCTGTTCGATGGAGGTGGAGGACTCTCCTGTGGTGAGTTCATTTGTCTGCTTGGGTGATGGGGTCGTAGCATTCTGACAGGCAGAGTGAGAGAGAGATCTCTTGACGCATTACCTATAGTTAATTCTAAAACACTGAGGTAAAATAAATCCAATCCTTTCCACTCTATTTTCCTAATCTTACTATCTGTCTTAGATGTTAAATGTCATCTAAACCCAATTAATGTCTACTAATGGTTTTGCCATATCCCTAAACATTGCTTTCACCCACTGTAACATGGCTACTCCAAATAACTCTATCAGGAAACCATTTTCTTCTATAAATTGAAATACCTACATGTTTCAAGCACCACATATTTCACACACTATAAAAGAACGTCCCCATATTTTCTCCATCACTTTAAATCTCACTGTTATTTAGAACATAAGTAACTTTTGTGACTGGACATATCTGTAATGTCGCCACAATCTGCGGGGGAATTTTGTTCATATAGTTTGTACGTACAAAGCTGTACTTGTGGGTTAGTAGCCCGTTTCTACTGTAATAATTTTCAATAATTGTGCTCAGATAGGTCACCGGTCGGTTGTTCATAAACTTAACAGGGGTGTTTCTGGCACAGACTAAAACATGGATCCAGTGTATTTGGAGATTACCCTAATCTGTAAATCCCCATCACTTACATATCCCGATCACTTAAACCCATCTCATCATTTAATACAAGAACTGCATATATGGGGGGTGAATCATCTTGATTGTAACCGCCTCACCTTTGGGAACGAGTATTTCTAACTCCTCCTCTTGTTGCTCAGCTGATCTTTTGGCTCTGGGGATAAGTGAAAGTCTCTGAAACACAACTGGAGTTTTGTTAGTGATGTGGGCATTATCTATGAGTGGACTAATGGATCCATGTCTTACTTGATATTGTACTCCCCATCCAACCAGAAAGGTGCCAAGTGTAATGAGCACAATCAACAATGCTATTCTAACTCTTATCCTTGGGGACCCCACAATTGGTTTGGCTTTGTTCTTGACATCATCTCTATTTTGTTCATGCTTGTGTCAGTTACAGAATTTAAATAATGAGTACTATAATAACGTATACAAAAATTGGACTCTTTTTCAGATGTAAAACAAAAAATAGGTTTTCACTTTAGTGTACAATCTATACAAATCTATAGACAATTCGTCTTTTGAGCTGTTTCTATCTTTATCTTATTTCTATTTATTGTTTTATTCCAGCTCTGCCAAATCAGTCCTAACTCCCAATCATTTTCTGGAAGTTGCCAGTGAAGGGTGACAATGTGTGAGGTGGTGTCAATTTGCTCCTTTTTCTTTACCTTTAAACCGGAGCGCGTGTGAAGTTCATTACAACTTCTCACTGTTCCGTCCACCGGGATCAGCTCACTGTCTTTTGTGAACTTTCACCCTCACCCAATCACCTGGCCGAACAGGAGTCTCTTCTGGTGTCTCGTCTGGTATCTCTGTAGCTTTCCTAGCCTGTGTAGACAAAACTTGGATAATATTACTCAGAGTTCTGACATATTCATTACTTCTATTCGTCTAATATCTAAAACTGGACCACTCCCTCCTTGGAGAAGGCCCAAGCTTTGGCATACCTTTTGTCGTTATGAAACCTATTATTAACTACATGTTATTATTTATTAACTACAACGTCGCTGAAATCAACATATCTGTATAATCATGACACTCCCTCCTTTGAGCATAACATGCTCAATTAATATTGCAATGATTACCCTATTCTGAACAGGACATGTAAAACCCATAACGTTGCATTAAATAAATACAAATCCTCCATGTACCCATAAGGTGTACACAAAAAATATCGTATGATTTATGGCTTTCTGATGGTCTAACAAATCTGCCATTAGTACAAAAAATAATTGTTTCAATAATGGCTTTTGTCATGGTATTATGCATCATTGTTGCTGCGAAAACAATACCCCTGGTGTCGCTAATGCTTCTCAATAATTCTAGGATTAGAGGATTGGTTGATACTGCTGAACTAACATATGATAAAATAATATTTCTCCAAACTAGAGGGAAAATATGAACTATTCTCACAGAGGGTGACATGCATGAAGGGCTGGTGCCCCTCACTCAAAATTAGATATTGCCTTACGCACTACATTATAAATCAGTAAAGTTACTCAAGAATAAATAAATAAAAACTGATTCTTGAAACTGTTGTAAAAACCCTACAACTTCTTCATCCAAGCTCTCAATCAGTGTTATGTTATTTCATTTGCAGCTCATCCCTTAAAACAGATACTTCAGACCGATTATAAAATGTTGTTTATGAAAAAAATGTAATCTGACTCCATAAATCACTTAATTGTTTGACTAAAAAACTACACTTCCACTAACAATAAATGAAGTTCCCCTTTAAACCCAGCCCCGGTCTTCTGACGGGGTCTATCTATGTACTGGCTGGAAAATGTTGTGCCAGTCTCTGTCGCTCCGTCTCTGTTCTCCCGCTAACAGTCACTCTCTAGGTCTGCTGGGTTCTTGTTGACTTCTTCACTGGTTTGAGACAAGCGACCCTATCGGACACCTCCCTTTGTAGCCAGACTTCACCACAGCAGAATCGAGTTTCTGTTTTCAGGTCTCAACAGCTCCACGTCAGGTGTATCGCCGCCCCTTGAACTGTAGTCGGTGTAAACAGGAGGACTTGGTAAGGATTCTCCTTCTTGGGCGAGTACTAGGTTTCCGTCTTCATATTTTGGGTGGAAACCCATCGTCTTGACCTCACTAGCTGTGTGGACACAATAGTTTTCTGTGTGGGGGAACAACATCACTCGTAATCTCTATCCTTCTCATAATTACAAAAATAGTCTGCTAAATGTTCTATGTTTTAATCTTCTACTACTCTGTGGATGCTTTATGTGCAAATGCAATATGCTACTCACTATCTTTTAAATAACATTCGACCTCTCCCTCCTGTGGTGACAGATATGGCTCAATGTAGCTGGATTTCAAAATACCCTTGGGCTGAAGATGCATCACCTGGTGGTCTGGCCCTCTGAGCTTCCTCATTGTTGTGGTTGATACCAGGGTGTCAGTGGCATTTGGGTCATGTTTGGCACCCCTGTTCGTCTTTGACATCTCTGGGACCCCCTGCCTCCGTTGTCATCATGGAAACCTCCCCCGGGGTTACTGCATGGAGGGCCGTTGTTTGTTGCATGTTCTGCGGACACTCTCTGGACCAATGTGTCAGCTGACCACATTTGTAGCAGCCTTCATCTGTTCTTCATCTTGATCGTAGCTCTCCTCTCCATTGTCCCTTTTATTGATGCTGTATGGGAGTGTATAACTGTGCTTGCGGCTGTACTTGGGTAGGAGGATATGCAGGTGTTTGCTGTTGCCGAAATTGTGTGGGAAGATATTCTGGTACTTGCAGCATCCTGTGTTGCGGACAATATCTGGCCCAATGTGAGAACTGACCACATATGGAGCATCCTTCACCTTGGAAACGCCCTCTTCCTCTGCCACTTTGTCTTCCTCGGAAATCTCCTCCCCCTCTTTGTTGATTCTGCACCTGAATCTCTGGCACTTCCTGAGCTTGAATTGTTGGAGGTGTCTGACCTGCCTTGTCTGGTTCTTCCTGAGCTTGAATTGTTGGAGGTGTCTACCCTGCCTTCTCTGGAAGTTTCCCCTCCGTTCTCCTTGTCTTGTTCCTACAAGCTACGGTGTCTTTTGGTGACATGTTTCTTAAATAGGTGAATGGAATTATTCAGTTATCAAAGATGAAGCACCAATCCTCTGACTAGCACCTTCGTTCCTGATAAATAATATCCTATGTCATCCGAACTTAACTTTAAATCTGATTTTTTTTAAATCTGAAATGTTAAAAATAAAAATTGTACAGTGTATGGTTTTGACTTTTGAAATATGAAAATATAAATCTGGTGTACAGTGCATACCGAAGTGTATGAAATTATGCACATGTCATAACTTGTGTTAGCTTCAATACATTTGTTTGAATATTCTATAGTCTTATTTGAAAGACTATTATGTAAAGTTTCTTATCTTATAATTAGAAACTACTTGGTCAAAATTAAACTTCAGAATGTTATTGTTATCTTTCCCTACGCGGTGTTTCCTCTGTGTAATAATTCTGTACTACCAGCGGAGTGCGCTGTTGTAATTTCCAGCTCAATCCACTAGGGATAGCTGTTGCAAAACTGACCTCTATTTAACAACAAGAAGCTTATTTTCCTTCTTAAAAATGGAAAGAAAATTACACTAGGGAAGAAAATTACACTATGGTAAAACAACACAGCACATAACCGCCAAAACACATTACATAACCTGTCTATTTTATAGTTCCAACTCTGCAAAGAAATATGATTTGTCCTTCTCAAGATGGAGTGCCTAGCCTCATGTGAGTGGGACTGAGTGTGTAAAAACAAACAGAGTACTTTCAATTAGCATTTCACAAAATGGCGACTGCCGTGTGGTTCATTGTGAACATGAGGGCAAGACAAGATGGCAACTGATTTTCCAACCTTTAACCTGAAGAACAAAGGGATTTGAAAACACACCTCGTGGCTCTCACAGCGGAGTTGAAATAATGGCGGGGTGATCTTTAGTCTAGAAAATTCAACACAAAACAACACTGCAGTTTAAAATAACATTTCTATTTAGTTTACAATGATAATTGGGCCTCATACCCTTACGTCATAGCCCTCAACCCATATACGTAAATGTTTTGACTTTAAGAGCCAGTATGGTTATCTCTTCTGTTTAAACACGCTATAATGGGACAAAATGGGACGCTATCCAAACACAATCAGAAGAATATTGTCTGTCTAACGCACGAATGTCGCATTTCTCGTCGTAATCCACACGCAATGTCTGTTTGAAAACAGAAAAGAACTTCTGTTAATGATAACGATGTGTGTGTGTGTGTGTGTGTGTGTGTGTGTGTGTGTGTGTGTGTGTGTGTGTGTGTGTGTGTGTGTGTGTGTGTGTGTGTGTTAATTGTTTAAAGAGCAGATTGCGAGTGAGAGGTGCTTGTCTTCGTCCCTTTACAAGCTTCAAAAATGTATTTATCGTGTGATTTTGGAAATAAAAGTTTCATATTCTGAAAGCCAAGACTTTGTTTATTTAAAATCAAACAAAACACCCGAACCCCGAAAAAATTGTTTTTTACGTAAATCCACGTTTATTTTTAAATGAGCCGTTGCGACTTCCGACTGATTTCGATAGAGCGGGTCATATATGTGACCTGCATATGATCAGCATACATTCCATGCTTATCTCTACCCCACATCAAAAGGCCAACTCAATTGTGCGTGTGTGTGTGTGTGTGTGTGTGTGTGTGTGTGTGTGTGTGTGTGTGTGTGTGTGTGTGTGTGTGTGTGTGTGTGTGTGTGTGTGTGTGTGTGTGTGTGTGTGTGTGTGTGTGTGTGTGTGTGTGTGTGTGTGTGTTAAAGATATGCAGGATAAGGCTACTTGAGCAGATATGTGAATACTGCTCAAACAATACCTAGCGGATTACTTCGTGAATATTCTTTAGACACAACTGAAGTTTCTGAAATGCTGCAGGATGGGCTCTGTGCGAGGAGAATCTCCCCCGGCTCCTCCCCATGGTACCTCTGTATCTCCTGTCTGTGTTTGTGTGTTCGCTCTCTTCTTCCTCCGGCTGACAAGACAAGTAAATTAGATCTCCCGGCGGGAGGAACAAGAGCCGGGGTAATCCGGATTACTTCGTGAAGTTGTGTTATTGTATCTTTTGCCATTAAATCAGCATATGTGTTATAACCTTACCAATGTTTGCTGTGAATTATTCCTCTGTTAATCTGCCCCATTCACGAAATGACGCGCGGAGGCAGAGGGGGGCCTTAGAGCCCCCACCAAAGAATGACTCTGCCGCAACAATTCACAGTAATAATCAGTACAAAATAGAAACAAAAACCTCACTAAAACGCGGTACATTAACTGAAAAAGGCTGTAACAAAACGCAGCTGATGCTAATTCACCGGCGCTAACCGATAAGCTAACTTGGATACTACTCACACAACACTAGACACAGAACAGCTGCTTTAACGCGCTGCTACGCAGTATAACAAAACACAGAACATTCAATGGATAAACGAGCACAACAAGTAAGCACAACAGGAGGCTAGAGGCGTCTGTCTCACAACACAGAGCCTCCTGAGTGATAATTGTTCCCAGGCTTTGTAGTCCTCTCCAGCAGGTGTGCGCTGGGCTTGCACAGGGATTGGAGAACGTCGGGCCCGGTGTGCTCCAATCAGTGTCCTCGGAAGGGGACCAGGAGATGACAGCCAATGACGTTGGGGCAACCACACAGCTCAGATCAGTAACAACACTTTAAAGTAACAACACTTTGAATAATTATCTCTTTTAATAATATTCTCTCAGTAATCACTCAACTGTCTTTCCAACAAACGGATTGACTCGCCCTCACTATCATCACAATGAAACACGTCCAGAAGAATGTCATGCAAAGCTGCCTGCCTGTCTTCCTTCGACTCTTCCTGAACTGCCTGATCTTTTAATGTTCAATGTTAACCATTTGTGCAGATAGCATTAAGTAGAAAAGATCGCCGATGCTAATGTGCCGTTAGCCTACCTCCCGCCCCCTTAGCACCTGGTGGAGGGGGCGATAGGCTACTCTGCAAATGTTTCACAAAATACTTACCATCATGAGTACTCTTACTGTTTAACATGTGGGTTTACTTCATAGTAAGGCTAATACAAATGACAAGGCTAAGTAATGTAATGCTAACTAACGTGCTCGCTACTAGCTAGGTAGCTAACTTGACTATGTTCCATGCAAAACATGTATATTACCTGATATGTTTGGTCCAACGACTCCTGGTCCTTTCATCAGACGGGAAGCGATAGAACGAGCAAGTGGTATGATCACTTTTGTGATTCCAACCTGGTACAAAGCACACAGGCATCTTATAAAAGTGAATTTATTGGAGCAATCTCTTATATTTATTGGAGGGAATAAATCAGTTATGAGATCTTCTTCTTTGCTTTAATTGCGAGTCGCAACCAGTCTTGGAGCATTATCGCCTATGACATCACTTACGCAACCCAGAATGGGATTTGGGATTTGTAGTCTTTCTAGTTGCATATTTTTCATAGTCTTATATTTCAACAGTTTTACGACAAACTGTGACTTTTTTTTACACGGAAATGATTGTTTAAGATTGACAAACATCATACGTGTCATTCGTGGCACAATTCAAACGGGATCAAAAGATAACTTTTCTCTCTCCATTGACTTCAATGTATAATTTTCCGCTTCCGGGGTCCCATGGACCGGAAGTAGATGAGCGTGACTTCGCCACTCTATATGATGCCAATATAAACAAGGTCTTCTGTAGGCTCTGTACATCAATGCCGACCTATGCTGACAAGTAAGTGAAGAGTAGAAAATATAAAGGTATTGGCTTTAGAGAAATGTCCCAGCAGTTTAGGATAATGAGGGTTCTAATCAAATCTATTATATAGCCATTACATTTCTAACTCCTAATGACAGGAAGGCAGAAAGAGCATTATACTAATAATAATACTCATACTAATAGCAGACATTTTTTTGCATTGACCACAATATAATTATTTTAATAAATCAAATATGAACAATTGAGGTAAATGAGGAAGAACTGATGATTCAAATGTTGTAGTACAAGTAGTAATGTAGTTAGTGCATGAATTACCATTGCAACAAATGTGTTAATTTTCTTCATTATTAGTCGATGTTATTTGGACGAATGCTCCGGGCCAGTGGTTACAATGGTGGGGCCAGTGATAATACAAGGAATGTTACCCTTAATGTCTACCTCTGGGGAATGTTTTCATGTTGAACCGGAAGTACATCACTTCACTTTCTCTTCTTCGTCCCTTTTACGTTCCAGACAATGCATGGCTCAGCGTAACAGACTGAACAGTGACCCCAGGTGTGTCTACATTGGAATTACATCTTCATTACTGAATGACAAATACCTTTACCTAGTGTTTGTTAACTGGGTTTTTAATACAGTTGGCTTTTCTTAATGGTTACACTATTGCTATGAGTTATATCTGAAGCAAATTATGTTTCTGAAGATGTGTAGTGAATTCCACCCTTCAATGTAGCATAAATGTGAACTCTCATTACAGGAACAATACCGGAAACAGACGGAGGAAAGATCCTCAGCTCGCTGACTGGATGTTTTAGCCGCAATGCACGTTGGGATATGGTGTTCATGCGATGTGAAATCCGAAAACATTAAAAAAATTAAAAAAAATACTTTATTCCGAGTGTTCTTGCTTTTCTCTTTGGAAGTCATCACATAACGGCATTGCAATACACGGTTCGGCTGCATTAAATATTACACATCTGCCGTAGTTCTTTATGTATAGAGCCCTGATGAGAAGACTTCTGGACAAACTTGAAGAACTGCCGCCAAAACTGAATATGTGACGTGGATCATAAATATATCAACAATTAAACAACATCTTACATTTCTTTTCACAAAATATGTATCCTTGCAGTATCAATAGTAATTAGGCTGACCTTTATATTTGATCCAATTGGTAGATAGGTTATATTTACACCATAACGGTGCACAGCTGATAGAAAAGGACTTATAGTTTTTAAAGATATTACACATTTTCTTTGAATATAAGAATGTAAATACTGAGTTGAGAGAATAGTCTGGGGATTTGGGTGATGGGAGACACATCTATGGAATCACAATTGCAATAGCTTACCATTAAATGACGGATATACCTTTCTGTCTGTTGTGTTTTACAAATCAGATATTAATGTGTAGAAGTAAAACATGAGAAATAGTATAGCAATATCCTGTAAAAGTATGTAAAAACATGAATAAAACTACACATCTTCAGATGTTATACATACATGAGTGTCCTACACTAATAATACTAATAAGTTATTATTAGTATGCTGTGTGTACCTTGTGTGCACCGCCTAGTGGTTTAAGGAAATTATTGAATTATTTTTGTTGAATAATGTTATTTGATGAAAAAAATATTAAGAGTACATACTTTCATAGGGGGAAAGTAGAAGGTCAATGATAGAAATATGCAAAACAGACACACTAATTAACCTTTATTAACACATAAAAGAATACTTTAGGTTAAGGTCTTCTTTCAAATAACAAAAAAGCTTTGGGGGTATCTATCTACAGATAAATATTAAGCCTGACAAAGTACTTAACGTCTAATATATTGCTTTCCTGCAATGTTAACTATGTTGAAGCACTTATTTTAACTGATATTATACACAATAATTATACTCTTATGTATGTAGATAGTATAAGAAATGTGCAGAATATGACAGTTTAATGGTGGAGCTATACACACATATTGATAGATGTCTTGTAATGCACTGTTGAGGAACCTGTGACCCAAGTTGTTCATTCATTGCATAACTACACCGTAGTTGTGTATATGATATGTCAATAAACCTTAGAAAATCTTGAAATCTTGAAAGGGATGTGCAAAATAGCAATTATATACAGTTTTTAATTAACTATTAGTACAGAATAACGATGAATACTTTATAGAGATCTGCAGATAAATGTTTAGTCTTCTCAAGCAACAACTATCAAATATCTCTCCTGATTGTTGGCACTTGACAATCACCTTTCCCTGAATTTTACTCAGGTGTAACTAAAGTCTGATTTAAGGGTTGTTTATATTTCACATAATTAATCAGAATCTGCAAAGTAACTCAAATAAATGTAGTGGAGTAAAAATACCAGGTTAACCTCCGAATTGTAGTGGAGTAGAATTACAAAGAAACAATGAGCTGTCATGTGGGTTATGGATACAAGCGATTTTCACCCATTTAGTAATTACATGTTTTAAATGTGTACACACTAATTTGTTTCCTATCGCCTAAACCTCCAGGGCTGTACACAGTGTAATACTGTCAACTTCTAATTTTGGGAAAAACGAAAACGTCTTTTAAAACTACAATTCCCAGTAGAGACGTGCCATAGAGAACATGTTGCGAAACACAATAGCCAGCATGTGTAGTTCTGGGGGGGGCGTTCAAGTCCAGTTTTGAATAGTCTGCCGTGGTTTCGTTCTATTTCAAAGAGCTTTGATGCTCAGCGTAACCTTGGCGCAATGCCACTCCAACATCCAATCCCAGAGCTTGAAGATTAATCACAGGGTTTGTCAACGGGACTGCAGTCCCAAACGATAGCTGGGGATTATGGGTAGTGTAGTGTCTTCGGCCATCCTAAAGTCTATTCCTTGACCTCTGAGTGAAACGTCACAGGGTTAAGGGATAGTGGATAGGAGAATTCAAGAGGACTTAGGAGAAGACTGCTGTACTTTAGAGAATCCGACCGCACTTTCACTATCCGACGTGTTTATGATGCGCCAGCGGACGTCATAAATGTGCGTCTGCTGCTGTGGGGAAACTATGGAAACTACAGTTTTCTATGCAGCGGACCACAACATGGTCCGCTGGATGTTTAAAAAGAACGACGGACTACTGTAAACTCATCTAGAGATTCAGCACCGTGCTCTGATGCTGTTATTTTATGCTTTATGAACGTGGACAACAGAGAAACATATTCTTCATGACCAAAGTTGGAATTTAAATAAAAAAAGAAAGTGAAACTTATGCTCGTCGTCACCCTCTCCCTCCGGTCCACATTAATACAAATGATCCCAATACGTATGATTGTATGAACTATGAAAATATCTTAAAATCAATACAGATGTATTTATTATAAACGTAAGTCCTTAACATCTATCACTGTGTATATCACCATTCAAACATCTTTTAAAAGTTGAACAAACCCCACACAGCTCAGTAAAGGCTGTGAAATGTTGACTTTATTTGATCATTTCAGTAAAAACTAACGTTCATATTTCTGTTTGATTATAATACTGATGAACGTTCAAAACAAAGCACTTTGGCAACTTACCACGCGTTTTAAAATGCTTAATAAGCACCGTAACTTTCATGATATCATTTCTTGGTCATAATCGGTTGTTTCCGTGAACGGCCGACTGTTGTGTGACGGCAAATGCTGCGGCTGCAAGGCATTGTGGGGCAGCATTTTCTCCTCTCCTTTCGTCAAGGGAGGTCCAGTGGTTCCTAAGCTAAAGGAGGTTATAAAGGAAGTTTGAAACCTCCTTTCCTATCATCTAGAGAATTCGAACGGCACTTATCATGGCTGCCACAGAGGGACTTCCGGGTCATTTCACTCCGTTAGGAAGGTTCCTACGCTAAATGGACTATTCGACTTCAGCCCGGGGATAGGAGGAATTCTGGGACAAAGAAAATGTGGGTGGATGAAAATGCAATAGAAAAAATGCTGTTGATCATAATTGCCAGTGGTGAAATTGCTGGTCTGTATTTCCCCTAAAATGTCCCTGTGTGTTACCGTCTGCAGGGGTTCCAGCATCTGCAATTATTTCTCCGGGAAGGATTCAGCTTGAACTTCAATATCACCTCCTCCGCGTCTTTCTCCACCCTCTCCCCCTCTCTTTATCCCCCTCCTCCTGCTCTGGACCAATTTGGGGTGGCGAGGCGATGGTTATCTAAATGCAAAGTGATGCTGTAATAGCACTCACGAGGAGGCGCAAATGACTAGTGAGACCCGAAGATGGAGGGATGGGGGGAGAGGTAGAGAGAGGGGGAATCAGTAGAGATATACAAAAGAGAAGTGGAGGAGGAGGTGACTGAGGTTGTATGACAAGCAGAATGAGAGAGAAATAGAGGGGGGAACGCGAAATAGGAGAAAAATCAGTAAAGAGAAGCAATATTAAAAGAGGGAAAAAAACATCTGAAGAGACAGAAAAGGTGAGTGTGAGAGCAAGGGAAAGAGTGCAGTGAGAGTGAGAAAAGGAAAGAAAGATATATAAGAAGAGGTTGTAAGACAGTGGTACAAAAGGCGAAATATAAGATAAGAGAAAAAGAAGCAGAAGTAATTTTTTGCGGTCGTTACCAGAAAAGCAGAAATATTGGTTGCTTGTGAAATTGTCCAAAACAAAATCCTCATGGAAGACCCTGGTTCATTTGAATGATGACTCGCAGAAGCAAAGGCAATAGTGTTACAGGGGAACTTAACCACTTATAGAGACAGGTAGGAACCCAACAAAGCATGTGATTCACTTCGTATAGGCCATAGTTCACATTAGGCCCATGGTCCCCTTCAAACCAAGTGTCAGGAAAATCGAGCTTTTTCAGTAAAGAAAATAAAACATTGTTGCATATCATCTGTCAATGATGGGTTGACTCTTGTTGCATTGCCTTCAACTGGTCCAAAATCCATTAGAACTTGTTTCCATGTATTTTTAAGCCATTCTAGCGGGTAGCAGGGATGGCAATATTTACTTTTTCTCTTGATTTATTCCTTATTTATGATATAACTTGATATTCATGGTTTCACGGATTAGCTTAAACTGTCCTGTTTGTGTTTATTGACAATAATCCAAATCAAGTATTTGGCACATATGTACATGGTTTACAAGATAAACAATAAAGCGATCTACATCAGCTTGCTGGTTTCATTGTAACATTAGCATTGTAAGCACCACTGGGCTAATGAAAGCCTCACAGAACCTTTGTCTTGTTTAAACCCTAACCATGATCTTTCCCTCACCTTAAAGGTGGGGTAGGTACATTTCAGAAACCGGCTCGAGATACACTTTTTGTTATATTCCATGGAATGCTCTTAACATCCCGATAGCAATGAATATCTTAAGTGCTTTGACAAAAAATCCATAAAAATCCGGATTGGATTGCCGCCCTGTCTGTCAGCCTTCCATCTCGTGCACGCACAAATGTATCTCGTGCCCTCATTGGGCGTGTCGTCATTGGGCCTGCATTGCAGCAGTACTTCAATGACTCGCCAGCAACAGGCGGCCACTTTCACCAGTCTGCTGACGTCATGTGCGTGTTCATGTGTGTTGGAGGAGGTGCTCTGTAAGGAAGTCTGAAGGAAGGGGCGGATTCTTTTCGGCTGTGTACTTTCAAATTTTAGTGCACTCGAGCCGGTTTCTGAAACTTACCTACCCCACCTTTAATTAAGTTCTTTGCTTAAACCTGGGAAAACCTGAACCAGTGTAAAACTAATCACGTGTGCTTCTGGTTTGGAAGACACTGATATATAATGTCGATGGGGCTTTTTGTTTGGAGGAAAATGACAAATGACTCGTTTTCCCTCGAGTTCGGAAGACTTGTTGAAATTAAGAATTGTTAGTCCAGTTTGGAAAAAGGGGGGGGGGGGGGGGTGAAGAAGAAAACTGAGGTGGGTATAGAGGTATGAGAAGGAAAAACAAAAAGAGTAGCTTTTCTATGATATTAGCCTCAAGTTTGTAAAATGACTTCTTTGCTACTAGCCTCCATCAGTATCACTTGTTTTGATGCCAGAAAAACATAATCTAAGTGAAAGAAGAATAAAAGCAAGCAGAGAAAGAGAAAGAACTGAAGAGGTTCAGACAAATGGCCTCCACCGTTATATTCACAAAATATTCACATAATACGACCCAAATCTTGTATTTCTGTCATGCTACGGAAGCGAATTAGAAAAAAAGAGAGAGAAAGAATAATAATATGGCTGTGGAGAGTCAAAGCATGCTGGAGATGAAATGGATGGAAGATGATTTTGTGTGCATGTACACTGTATGTGTGTGAAAATGTGCACATAACACCAATATCCCCTGTCAGTCAAGGGCCGGATTGGACAGATGAAAAAATGAAAAGAGTGGAAGAAGACACCCATCAATTATTCTGTGGATATTATAGGACACACACACACACACACACACACACACACACACACACACACACACACACACACACACACACACACACACACACACACACACACACACACACACACACACACACACACACACACACACACACACACACACACACACACACACACACACACACACACACACACACACACACACACACACACACACACACACACACACACACACACACACACACACACACACACACACACACACACACACACCTCTCCAAGTGAAGGAGTCACCTTCTGCCTTCTGGCCTCTGCTAACAGGCCGGTATGTCTGTTTGTGTCCCGGCCAAAGTGTTAGCATTTAGCTCATTGATTTCCTCCAGACTGTCGCTGTGATTAATCCCAGACAGGCACCCTGCCCTGCATTCTG
Organism: Pseudochaenichthys georgianus; assembly: GCF_902827115.2. Classification (NCBI taxonomy): domain Eukaryota; kingdom Metazoa; phylum Chordata; class Actinopteri; order Perciformes; family Channichthyidae; genus Pseudochaenichthys; species Pseudochaenichthys georgianus. The sequence continues at coordinate 33,847,935 of NC_047509.1, read as the reverse complement.
AATAGCAAGTCTTTAACAGCAGGGGGGGGCAAACAGGGCCAATTCATTAGAGACCCAGACACATTTTCCTTATTTCAACATACTCAGTATTTTATTTTTCTATAATTGTTGACAACAGGCATGATTTTACAGTAGTGGTATAGAATAAGCTTTCAGTGAACATTGAAGCATTTTATCCAACATTTATGCAATATCCTGATGCAGAAAAAGTACGTATTGATTTGGACCGGTGTAGAGAGAATGCTTGAATAGAAAACACTGTCCTGCATTCTCAATGTGAAGGAAGAAGCACCTTATAGTATTATTTTAAAGTTTAACACAGGGGTTTATTTGGTGATCACTGGATATGACAGCCTGTCCTCCTACAAAAAGCGACCATATAGGCCGATTGTTCATGCCCTTATTACGACCCAGAGACACGTTTTAAAGTGTATGTGTTATGAACCGAGATACAGGACGCAGGACCCAAAAGCAGGATTCGGAGACAAATGTCCAAAAATAGAATGTTCTTTAATCACAAATTAAATCGTACTTTCACAAAAAATAGAAAGTAGATAAAAAGCCAAAACAAAGTTGTACAGCAACACAAAAACTCACTTGACAAAAGGTCTAAATCCCAAGGTAGGTATCAGGAGTCAAAAGGCCTGGGTGCTCACGACATGAAACATAACGAACTGACATAGGAACAAAGAAACACCAGGGCTATATATAGGTGAGGGGGATGGGCACAGGTGAAAACAATCAGGGCAGGGCCAAGAAACACACAAAGACAGGAACTGTGGGATCTGAAATGACAGGAAAGATTACTTTCAAAATAAAAACATAACTAAACCTAACATATCTGTCGAGTCACAACATTACCCCCCCCTCTAGGGACGTCTCCTGACGGCCCAGGCAGATTAGGATGTTGCCTGTCGAAATCCATGATCAACTCCTGATCCACAACGTAGCGAGACGGGATCCACATCCTATTCTCTGCTCCATAGCCTTTCCAGTCAACGAGGAACTGCCTGCCACGTCCCCTTCTCCGGACTGCCAGCAGTTTCTTTACTGTATAAACAAGGCCACCATCAACCATTCTGGGGGGTGGCGGAGGTTTAGTTGCGGGCACCAAACTGCTTTCCTTGACAGGCTTGATCTTCCCAACGTGGAATGTAGGGTGGACCTGCAGGCGCACAGACACAGGGTTCACGATCTTCGTTATTGGAAAGGGACCAACAAACCTGGGGGCTAATTTTCTTGAAGCGACATGGAGGGGTAGATCTTTCGTGGACAACCACACCTTCTGCCCAGGCTGGTACATTGGAGCTGGCTGGCGGTGTCGGTCAGCCCCCCTTTTCATTGAAGAAGAACTCCTTAGAAGGGTTCGACGGGCAGCCACCCAGATGCGATGGCAACGTCTGACCAGGGCATGTGCAGACGGGACCAAGACCTCCTTTTCAGTCTCAGCAAACACGGGTGGTTGGTAGCCAAAGACGCACTGGAAGGGAGTCATACCAGTGGCAGAGGTAGGAAGAGAATTGTGGGTGTATTCCACCCAGGTTAGATGCTTGCTCCATGATGAGGGATTCTGAGCCACCAAGCACCTCAGACATGTCTCCAACACTTGATTTAATCTCTCCGTTTGTCCGTCGGACTGGGGGTGATACCCAGAGGAGAGGCTAGCGGTGGCTCCAATGAGACTGCAGAACTCCTTCCAGAACTTGGAAACAAACTGTGGGCCCCGGTCTGACACAATATCCCTGGGAAATCCATGTATCCGGAACACATTGACCATCATAATTTCCGCCGTTTCCTTGGCCGAGGGTAGCTTGGTCAATGGAATAAAATGAGTCATTTTCGAAAAACGATCTACCACTGTTAGTACAGTGGTCTTACCTTGAGACACTGGGAGTCCAGTAACAAAGTCCATGGATATGTCAGACCAGGGCCGTTGGGGAATGGGCAACGGCTGCAGCAACCCAGCCCGAGGCATGGAAGAGGTTTTGCTGCAAGCACAAACAGGAAAGGCATTCACATATTCACCAACATCTTTAGCCATGGACGGCCACCAGAAACGCTGCTTAAGTGCGAACATGGTTCCTCTAATCCCAGGATGACAAGTGAGCAAGGACGTGTGAGCCCAGTGAATGATCTTGGAGCGTAAGGGCACTGTAACAAACAGCCTATTAGGCGGACACTCACTAGGTGCTGGACTCTCAACATTTGCTTGCTGCACCTCTTTTACTATCTGCCAAGTTACCGCTCCTACCACACGGTTCAGTGGTAGAATGGTTTCTGGTTCCTTGGCAGCAGGCTCAGGGTCAAACAGATGGGACAAGGCATCTGGCTTGGTGTTCTGGGAGCCAGGTCTAAATGACAAGGTAAAATCAAAACGACTGAAAAAAAGTGTCCATCTAGCCTGGCGTGAATTCAGTCTCTTAGCCTTTTTCATGTATTCGAGGTTCTTATGGTCTGTCCATACCAGGAACGGCTGAGCGGCCCCCTCTAGCAAATGTCTCCACTCCTCCAAGGCTTGTTTCACTGCCAGTAGTTCACGATTGCCCACGTCGTAGTTCCTTTCCGCTGAGGACAACTTACGGGAGAGAAAAGCACAGGGATGGAGCTTATTATCCTTTGCAGCCCGCTGAGAGAGAACTGCCCCCACACCGAGGTTAGAGGCATCCACCTCTACCACGAACTGTCGAAGTGGATCTGGGATGGTGAGGATGGGAGCAGAGGTGAACATCTCCTTTAGAGCTTGAAAAGCATTAGCAGCTTTGGAGTTCCATTCAAACGGGACATGAGGAGAGGTAAGTACATGTAGCGGGGAAGCAATAGAACTGAAATTTCTGATGAAACGTCTATAAAAATTTGCAAACCCCAGAAACTGCTGTAGTTTTTTCCTGTTGACAGGAACTGGCCCCTCGGCCACGGCACTGACCTTGGCAGGGTCCATCTTTAGTTGACCGGGGGCAATGATGAAACCCAGGAACGATGTGGTTTGGACATGGAACTCGCACTTCTCTGCTTTAACATAAAGTTGGTTCTGTAGCAGGCGGTCGAGGACTTGACGGACATGCTGCTGGTGGGTTATGTTGTCAGGAGAAAAAATCACAATGTCATCAAGATATACAAACACAAACTTATTCAGGAAGTCCCCCAACACCTCATTTATGAGGGCCTGAAATACTGCCGGTGCGTTTGTCAAGCCAAAAGGCATCACTAGGTACTCATAGTGTCCACTAGGTGTGTTAAATCCAGTCTTCCATTCGTCCCCCTCCCTGATTCTCACCAAATGATAAGCATTCCTTAAATCCAGTTTGGTGAAAATGTTGGCGTCTTGCAAAAGTTCAAAGGCGGAGGAGATGAGTGGGAGAGGGTACCTGTTTTTGATGGTGATTGCGTTCAGAGGGCTGTAGTCTATACAGGGCCGGAGTGATCCATCTTTTTTGTCTACGAAAAAGAAGCCCGCTCCCGCCGGTGACGAGGAAGGGCGAATGAGTCCGGCCTGCAAGGAGGTCTCAATATAATTGTTCATGGCCTCCCTTTCGGGTCCGGAAAGAGAGTAGAGGCGACCCTTTGGAATTGGGGAGCCAGGTACCAAGTTTATTGCACAGTCATTAGGCCTATGTGGTGGCAGGGCAGTGGCTCGGGCTTTACTAAAAACCTCCTTTAGGTCCCAATAGCAACTAGGCACCTCGGACTTGTCAGGGAAATCTTGCTCCTATACTTGGATAGCCTCAGTCATTTCTGTACATGCAATCCTTCTAGCATGGGGAGTGTTGTCATCAGTCTTATTGTCTCTCAAACAGAAATGCTTGCAGTCCTCTCCCCATCCCTTAACTCTCCCAGATCTCCAGTCTATGTGTGGGTTGTGCTTGACTAACCATGGGTAACCAAGAATAAGTGGATGCTGAGCAGAGTCAAACAAATGGAAAGTCATGTGTTCAGTATGTGTTGCATTTACGGTTACTTCAATGGGCATAGTACAGTGGGTAACGGTAAACAATAACCGACCATCCAGAGCAGAGGCCTTTAACGGTTGCGTCAAAGGAATTACCCCACAGTTCCACTTCTTGGCCAACCCCCAATCCATTAAACTTTCATCCGCACCAGAGTCTATGAGAACCCCCCTGAGTTAAAACATGTCTATTTTTACTTGTACCTGTGTCAAGGTACGAGGAGGGAATCCAGATGACAGTCGGCTCACCAGGGTCCTCCTCGTCCCTGATGAGCCCGATCTTTTGCTGTACATGAAGCCAGGAGGTGCCCCTGCTCCCCACAGTAAAAACACCTGCCCTCCTGAATGCGCCGAAGACGTTCTTCCGGAGTCAACTTAGCCCGACCCAACTGCATGGGCTCCTCTGAAACACTAGGGAGCACTCTTCTCTCAGGAGGAGTATCGGTAGGAGGTCTCCAGGCGGGACGATGGCTTGGTGTGTCCCCTTGGTGTCGAGGCAGACGTGCCACACTCTTGAACCTTTCTTTTTGTCTTTCGGCCAGTCTATTGTCTATTCGAACTGCCAGTGCAATGACAGAATCCAAGTCTTCTGGGAGGTCCAAAGGTATTAACTGGTCTTTAATGGAATCCGAAAGACCAGACAAAAAGGCGTCGAGCAGTGCTGCAGAATTCCAGCCACTATCTGCTGCAAGGGTCCTGAACTCAATGGCATAGTCCGATACTCTGCGCTGACTCTGCTTAATCTGCATCAGTGCTCTGGATGCCTCCCTTCCAGGAGCCGTGCGATTAAAAACCTTGGTGAGAGTGTCTGTAAATACATCCAGAGAATTACAGGTAGATGAATCTCTCGCCCATTCGGACGTAGCCCAGGCCGCTGCTCTCCCCGTTAAGTGGCTCACCATGAAGGCCACTTTGGAGTGATCAGTGGGGAATGCAGCAGGGTTATATTTATAATGGAGATCACAATGAACAATGAAAGGGCGGCAGTCACCGGAATCTCCGGAGAATCGCTCTGGAGATGCCAGACGAGGCAGTGGAGCATGGAGTGGCACATGGTCAGCTGGAACAATATGTGTGTGAGCAACAGCAGGGTGCTGAGGGGATGAACCAGCTTCCAGGTGAGCGAGGACACGGTGCAGCTGTTCGGCAAGGTGATTCACCTGAGTATTGACTGAGGCTTGAAAGTTTTCCTGACGGCCGGTCAATTCCCTCACCCCCAGGTTGATTGCGCCCAGCTGCTCCTCATGCTGGTGTAGTCTTGTTCCTTGAGCTCGCAGAGCTATCTTCACTGTCTCTGAATCCGCTGGGTCCATATTTTGGTCAGTTCGTACTGTTATGAACCGAGATACAGGACGCAGGACCCAAAAGCAGGATTCGGAGACAGATGTCCAAAAATAGAATGTTCTTTAATCACAAATTAAATCGTACTTTCACAAAAAATAGAAAGTAGATAAAAAGCCAAAACAAAGTTGTACAGCAACACAACAACTCACTTGACAAAAGGTCTAAATCCCAAGGTAGGTATCAGGAGTCAAAAGGCCTGGGTGCTCACGACATGAAACATAACGAACTGACATAGGAACAAAGAAACACCAGGGCTATATATAGGTGAGGGGGATGGGCACAGGTGAAAACAATCAGGGCAGGGCCAAGCAATCTCACGGGCGGGAAACACACAAAGACAGGAACTGTGGGATCTGAAATGACAGGAAAGATTACTTTCAAAATAAAAACATAACTAAACCTAACATATCTGTCGAGTCACAACAGTATGTTGTTTCTTACACGACCACTAGAGCACCTCTAGTGGTCATGTAAGAAACAACATAACAACATGCTCCCGGTCCGTTCATTGCAAACGCTCCGGAGGGACGTTTATTCACAAATGACCCTCTCTGGAAAATTCTAAATTGTGGAATAGTTTGGCCATTAAAATGCTTTTTGATTCGATTTCTGGCGAGAAGTGTATATTGTACTCTTAGAATCCATGTCCAGTCGATGTGTAGGATCTATAGTTTGATAGATATTACGAAGATGATTTGAGGTCTCGCCAGGATAACGTGTATGCAGCTTCCATGTAAAGTTAGCCTGGGTGAAAACAGTTTTTCCGGTCTCGAAGTTTTCATAATAAAACCGGATATATTCCCCTCACTGTCAAATGATTACACAGTGATATCAGTTTATCCTTGTTAATTACACAATATTGATTGGTTTAAATTGTGTGCAATGCTTTTGTGTTTTTAACCTTCGATTCAGAGAAACAAATAGTTTTTTCGAAGTTAAGACACTACAGTTTCCGAAGACACTTGACTACCCAGAATCCCCAGCTATTGTTTGGGACTACAACATCCGCCTTGCTTTACAAACCCCGTGATTAGTCATCAAGCCCTGTGATTGGATGTTGGAGTGGCAGTGCGACAAGGTTACGCTGAGCGTCACAGCTGGAATGGAACCACGGCAGACTTTCCAAAACTGGAATTGGACCTGTCCAGCCCCCGGCTCCATCCCCCCCCATATGCTGGCTATTGTGTGTTTCGCAACATGTTCTATGGCACGTCTCTTTATAAGATGTTTTCGTATTTCCCACAATTAGAAGTTGCCAGTATTAAACTGTGTACACCCTGGAGGTTTAGGGGATACGAAACACAGTGGTGTTATCACATTTAAAACATATAATTAATAAATGGGTGAATTAATATACCCACATGACACCTAAGGTCAGAAGAGCTTTATTTAACAGCTGGTCTTATGTCTGTGACCAATCCTGTTGTTCATTGATAAGCCTGAAACATGCACTTGTCAAGGTTTAGAGGCAAATGTTGCAAATATGGCAGTAGCCATCGATCATCTTGAGATAAGATAAGACATTTATTGATCCCAAGTTGGGAAATGTTTTTGTTACGGTAGCATACTACTTTGATCTACTCCACTACAATTCAGAGGTTAACCTGGTATTTTTACTCCACTACATTTATTTTAGTTACTTTTCAGATTCTGATTAATGATGTGAAATATAAACAACCCTTAAATCAGACTTTAGTTACACCTGAGTCAAATTCAGGGAAGGTGATTGTCAAGTGCCAAAATAAACTATGCAATATATTGGACGTTAAGTACTTTGACAGACTTCATATTTATCTGTGGATAACCCCAAAGTTTTTTTGTTATTCAAAAGAAGACCTTAACTGAAAGTATTCTTTAATGTTTAAATAAAGCCTTATTAGTTTGTCTGTTTTGCACATCCTCCTGTTAATATCTTTGGACGTCCTGCACTAAACTGTTTTATTGTAGAGAATAGAGATCACTACAGTATCTTCTTGATATTTTCTATATTTCTATCATGCCTTCTACTTTACCCCAATTTTGTATGTAGGCTACTCTTAATATTTAAATATTTTCATCAAATAAAACATATTAAACAACAAAATGCAATAACGTGCTTTAACCACTAGGCGGTGCGGGTTAAAAAACAAGTGGTCTAGTTAATAAAACATAATAATATCAAACATAAGACTATTAACTTTATTGTGAAATTAAAACAGAACGGTAAAGGAAAATACAGTTGCAGTCTCTCGATTTGAAGCTTATGCATTGTACCATGAACCTGTATAGACCTGTAACAGTCAACTGCATGAGGAGTTGGAAAGGTAGTAAATAATATCTTTAAAAACTACAAAAAAATCCCTTTCTATCAGCTGTGCACCGTTATGGTGTAAATATAACCTATCTACCAATTGGATCAAATATAAAAGTCAGCCAAATTAGTGTTGATACTTTAAGGAGACGTATTGTGTGAAAAGAAATGGAAGATGTTGTTTAATTGCTAATATATTTATGATCCACGTATTCAGTTTTGGCGGCATTTCTTACAGTTTGTTAAAAGGTCTTCTGATCTGGGCTCTATAAATAAATATCTACGGCAGATATGTAATATTTAATGCAGCCGCTCGTGAACTGTTAGCGCTGTGTTATGCCCACTGCACCTCGCGGGAGCGCGCACAGCGTAAAACCAAAACTCACAGACATTTCAATGATTTGTACGGCAAAGTTAGGTTTGGAAACGGTATCATATCATTTCCTTTTTGGCGGGTATGCATAACACCGGAGCCTCGCTGCGGGGAAGCTTTGGCGCTGTTCCGAGTTTGTTCTAATCCGTCAGAATGATAGACTGCTTTCAGATTTTTCCGTCATTGTTAAAGAAATATCCGTCATAGATGGAAAATATTCGGTTAACACGACCTCTGAGCTGCACCACACTAAGACCTTCCACAGTATAAAATCAATCTCTCAAAATCATTGTGCACCATGAAGCAGACAATGTGTATCATTTTGTTTCCTATCCTGTTAACATTTAGGGGAGAGATCATTTTCAAAAGATTTCGCTTTTTTTGGCTGAGATTAAACTGGTAAATTGTGGAACAATCCAGTCGTAGATGTCATCTCAACTCCAACTCAATTTTTGCGTCTCAGGTTGCTAAAGCGACTGTAAACTACCACTGTCAAATGAAAAGGAAGTCTTAGCTCTGCTATCTGCTTGCTACACCGAAACCCCAAACATAGCCTTACCCCCAGTTTCCACTTGGTCCGTCTGCGCCGCGTCACGGCTGCGCCGCGTCACGGCTGCGCCGCGGTTTTGGTCCGACCTCCTCTAGCGCCATAACCCACCGGACGCGTCTCAGAAGCGTTTCAGAAGCGTAGCGTCGTGTGTGCAGGCTCGCAGTTTTGTTATTGATTCGGGCATCCTGGACATTTGTACTTCTACAAGAAAGTAAGTAGGCTACGTAGTTAAATGTTTTATTTTTGTGTCTGTTTAAATTGTGTTTATTGAATGGCTCTGTACTGTACCTACAAGTATTAATTCACTTTAAAACATTAATATGTAGTTGTTACCTTCCACTCCACAAACTGCAGTGACTAAAACCAGGCCTTGTCCTTTCTGATGTTGTCCTTGTAGCAAGCATTGGTTACATCATATAAAATAGTTTGTTTTTCCACTTCCATGATGAAAACCTTGTCGTCCATTGTGCGTATCGTAGTGGAGGTGTTGTGATGAAGGAGGGGGTCTGCTAAATTAGTATATGTGGGGATGGGCCTGGCCCGGATGCTCACCTTTCCACTTCCTGCGAGGGGGGGCTGCCTGCCCGACCTTACGTTACGGCTGCGCCACGGCAAAAATAGGATTCATCCTAAGTTTAGAGAAGCGCTGCGCCGAGCCACTTCTGGGCCGCTTCTGAGACGTGTCTGAGACGTAACGCGGCGCGTGTGGTGGAATAGCACCCATTGACTAGAGTGGCCACGATCCTTATGACCACCGCGGCGCAGCTGTAACGCGGCGCAGCTCAGGCGCAGACGGACCCGGTGGAAACTGGGGGTTAGCCCCTTAAGGCTTAACCATTGTCAGATTGATAGTTTACAAAAGTTAGAAAGCAACTTTTAAAGATTTAATGCCTGACAATGTCCATTTAGTAACAACAGATGAACTTCTTTCACTTATTAGTTTGTATTTTTTACACTCCTTTTTCAAATAATATTCAGACACCAAGGACTAAAAGGCCATGGTAGCGCAGAAAGAGCTAAGACCTTAGGTTTGCAAAGCTTTTCTATGTGCTGCTGTACTCCTTCCAATGGCTTTTCACTCACTAATATATTACATTACATTACATTACATTGCATTTAGCTGACGCTTTTATCCAAAGCGACTTACAATAAGTACATTCGACCAGGAAGACACAACCTTGAAGAAAACAGAATCATATAAGTACATCAGGTTTCATAGAGCCAAGCATTTCAAGTGCTACTCAACTGGCTTTAGATAAGCCAGCCCTTTATTAGTATATAAGTGCTCTGTTAGCAGTTCTTTGTTAGTCATTCTATCGCTCGAAGTGGAGTCGAAAGAGATGAGTTTTCAGTCTGCGCCGGAAGGTGTGTAAGCTTTCTGCCGTCCTGATGTCAATGGGGAGCTCATTGTACCATTTTGGAGCCAGGATAGCAAACCCACGTGTTTTTGCTGATGGGAACTTGGGTCCCCCTCGCAGCGAGGGTGCAGCGAGTCGTTTGGCTGATGCAGAGCGTAGAGCACGCGCTGGGGTGTACAGTTTAACCATGTCCTGGATGTAGGAAGGGCCAGATCCATTTGCAGCATGGTACGCAAGTACCAGTGTCTTGAAGTGAATTCTAGCAGTTACCGGAAGCCAGTGGAGGGAGCGGAGGAGCGGCATGGTGTGGGAAAATGTAGGAAGGTTGAAGACCAGACGAGCCGCTGCATTCTGGATGAGCTGCAGAGGTCGGATGGCACATGCAGGTATATAGGTGTTCACAATGATGTGGCTCCACTTATAATAGGCAGACCTTACTCAATAGAGGATTAATTTGATCGAGATGGCATTGGCAATCTATGTGTGCCTAACTGTGTGCCTACGAGTGCTCTCAGCAGAAGGGAGAATGTCAGGGTAAAACTGGAAAGAGAACGTCTTTTCCAAGAGATAAAAGAAAAAAAGTGCCTTTTAATAAAATACCCCCCCTCTCTCGCCTATCCTCGTTGACTTTATAAGATTCATTGTTGGGAATGTAATATTTCAAGAAAAGAAATAGCAACATACTGTGAAAGGGAGAGCAGTAATTGTCAAAATGGACAATTGAGGAATCATATACTGTAGCCTACATATGAAAAAACACATGTTTTTATATTTTCGATATTTTTTAATTGAAGGTGATAGGTAGGTTTACTGTACATCTATATATATATATATATATATATATATATATATATATATATATATAAAAACGTTGGGTAGCCTACTGTTGTTTGGGAATAGAGTTTATAAAGAGAATGTGATATTGCAACTTATAGGACCTTTGACTACTGACACATAAACTAGAGACTTAAGGCCTGCCCAGTGTGCAGGATTTCTGTCCTGGATGGTTAACAGCTAACCTCTGTCTCAAAAATCACCAGCATACAACAGTTTGATGCTTGCCCAAATGTGCATTCCTGTATACTAGGGGAGGGCAGACATTTGCATTCAGGACAAATAAAGGATGCACCTGGGGACAGATTTATAAGCAGCAAGTAGGATTAAAAAAAGCCTGTTCATATGGCTTATTTATGGGGCGCATTTTACACATACTTCAGACTCGAGTATGCTCTGTAGAGCAAGATGTGACGTAATGAAGTGAAGATGTGAAGTAAGGTGAGAGAATCTGATCTGCATTATTGTTTTTTGCATGAAACACACCTATGTATAGCGATATACATGATAATATACAAGATGAAAACTCCAGCATGAAGATCAGACACGCAAAAAAATCCACCAAGCCAGCCTCCACCCTGCCCTGCCACATGACGGAGGTACTCAACGTGGGCATTAGAGGTGTGAATTTGTTCAACATTGTGCAAATCCCAGGAGAACATGATGTGATGGCAAATGGAATAACTCTAAATAAAACATGAATCTGCTTAGACAACAGAGAACTTGTTAGATAAACTATTAACATCAAAACGACTGGACACAACACAGAATTAATCTCCTAGTCCAGATTTAAAAGTGCAAAAACAAATCTTAAGCGTATAAAACTGATTTTGCAGTTCTTCAACAGCAGAATAATAGCAGAATAATTTGAGCACACAACAAAAAGCTTTTTTCTGCAAAAAGAAGGAGTGGAGTAGGGTTTTTTTGTTTAGTGGTTTATATTTAAACAATCTGCCTCCAAATCTTGATTCAAATGGACTACAGGTTTTGCTCAGTAGCCTACATAGTTTTGTTGTAAATAACTGCTTTCTCATTTCCAGTTGTATACTTAGCTATAACCTAAAAAAATATGTTTACAAAATGACTCAAGCATGCAACAGGGCACTTTGGTGTTTTTGATATTTAGCCAAACTATAATCCTTCCTTGACCCATAACCAGACAGTATCCTAAACCAACATGGAACAAAGGATGAAAACACAAGACTATGGTTTAAAAGTCCAGTGCTATGTACACACAATCATCCAACTTTACCTCCTCTGACTTTATTGCAGTATGAAATACCTTCTTGATTAAAACATTTCAGGAATGTGAGTTCCTGTGTGTCCCCTGCTGGCTAGCTAACGGCCACCGCTCTGCACTGAACTCACATGTTCGTTACCACTGACAACACCTTAGATCAACAGAGTCTTCTAACCTCCATCCCCGTCAGCACAGTTGCTACCGTCAACTCTTAACACCATCACGTTTGCATGCGATGTTAGAGTTGATAGCATTGTATATTCAATTCTGGCACAGAATATGAATGTTGTATAGCATCAAAGATAACACGTGTGCATCTGCACCATGATTCCGATCCACCCATAAATGTAATGCTATTTTTTCTACAACATGCTAAAAAAAAAACAGATAAACATAACCTTATTGGAGGAGATACGTTGAAGAGCAGAACCATCCAGGAATATGACCTGAACTTTACTTTGTGGCCGGGAGCTGACTTCATTACTTCTGCCAACACTACTTTCCTATTTAAAGTTTGATGAAGGAAGAAAGTTAATGAACCTGGAAACTCTCTCTTTTCTATTCCATCTGCTCTTATTCTCTCCCTACTTTTTTGTTCTCGACTTGAATGAAAGTGAGTCGAGAGATTTTGGCCATTCCAAATTCTCTCAGGGAATACAAAAAAAGAAGAGAAATCCCCTTCTGGGCAGGCCTCTGAATTGTTACACAAATTAATCCCCTTTCCCAATTCCATCATTTGCCCCAAGCTCCCTTTTCGGAATTATCCCTTTTCAATTATTTCTCCCTCCTTTTCTAATTTATAGTCACCCTTGGAAATATCAATGGTGATGAGAGTGGAGTGTAGAGAAGAGGAGTGAATGTGTTATTAATTGCTCTGATGTGGATTAGATGTGAGCATCGTGGTAACCCCTCCACCCCCCATCCTCCAATCACATTTCAATTAATAACAGTCAGCCAGGCTTTGCCTCAAGATGTGCTTGCAAGATGATTGGCCTGTCAGTCAGAGCTGCTAGGGAGCATTTGCAATTTGTCACCAGTTTCCTTTTTTCCCCTGTCTTTTTACAATTACTCACTCTTGTTACTATCTTATAATCTTCTTCCATTGCGATCCCTCTCCCTTGCTCATGTCATATGCCTCTTCACCCAGGTATCTTTCTATCCTTCCAATCATGCCACATATCTTCCATTTATTCATTTTCCCCATGATAGCTTTGTCAGCGTTGAAAAGGACGTGTTTGTGTGTGTGTGTGTGTGTGTGTGTGTGTGTGTGTGTGTGTGTGTGTGTGTGTGTGTGTGTGTGTGTGTGTGTGTGTGTGTGTGTGTGTGCACAGAGCTGCTAAGAGGTTTTCTGCTGCCCAAGATGACATGCAACTTTTAAAACTGTCGTCCATCGCCACATTTCAAATGAGATGGGCGAAAACAGCAATTTTCCACTAAGAGCAGCATGAAAACATGCTACCCAGAGGTGTATCTTGCACTGGAATACACACACACACACACACACACACACACACACACACACACACACACACACACACACACACACACACACACACACACACACACACACACACACACACACACACACACACACACACACACGCACACACACACACACACACACGTCATGTATCTCCTCTTTGAGCCATCTTATTTTGCCACCTGCTCCTGTATGTGTTCCAGCCAATATGTTGCCTGTGAGGATTCATATTACCTCAGTTGTGTTCTTGACCGTCTGTTTTCACATTTGAACCTTGTATTCATCTACAATCACTTATTCTTAGTTATTTGTATACAACAATGTACTTAAAAACGTTGCTTTATTGATGAAAGACTAAAGAAACAGAACACTTTTTGTTTCGATCCAGCAGGTATTTTGTGTGGGCTGATTACATTTAAAAAATGTACAGAGCCCATGTACATAGTCAAGTGATGACACTACAATGACTAACTCAGCAATTAACACAACTAATTCTCCCAAGCAGAGTTGGGAATTTAGGATGGTGAAAGGCTCATCATCTGCATACAGTAAGACATCATACTATCGAGTGATGCATTTCTCAATGCTGTGAGTTCCACTTCTGTTCTGTTGGCAAAGTATAACCACTTGCCTCACCTAGCCCCCCACAACAAGATCATGTATCCCCCAAGACTCTCAGTTGAACACAAATATATACTGTACGGTCTGCCAAACTCCCTGTAAAGCCCTGTGCGATTAGCATTATCTCGGGATTACAAATATGTTGCAATAATTGTGCAGGTCGACTGTGATCCTGATCCAGTGCAAATCTGCCTTGTCCGGAATTAAAAGAAGATTATTAAAAATGCCAATGCAACAATGCAATTACCTTAGATATGTTTGCCAAACACAAAGTGAATGTGATATGGAAGTCCTGTGGGAATCAGAATATCTGTGATAATGTTTTTGTAAGGTTTATTTTGTGTGCTGTCTTTCCCAGTTGAAATAAAGGGCTATCCCTGCCTAAAGAAAGTCTTAGTTGATTCATATTTTTTCTTCAACTTAGGTTTATTTAATTGATGGTACTGTAAGACTGATTTCGCCCAAATACCATAATGCAAATGCACTATTTCAAAATCAGACTCAAATGGAGGATCAGTTAAGTTTGATTATGAGAAAACCTCCCCGAGTTTAATAGAGTTATATCTGTGAATAATAAGTCAAACATTAATAGGCCTATATATTAAATCTAAATTATATATGGTTCTATTTTATATATTCATGTGTTACGGAGAGCCTCAACACCATATCCAGGAGATAATGTCAGTCATTTCAAATAAAATAAAGACTTATCCAGTGTGAATGCACCACTGGAAATACAGATTACATCACATAAAAAGGTCGCTGGTAATAATATTCCCTTTCAAAGAGGGCCACCGTAACCTTCATTCAATTACTAAATTGCAAGTTAAACTCAGTCATTACTCTAAAAAAGTCATCACATTTCTGTAAGGCATTACAACATAATGTGTTCCTGCCAAGCACAGCTCACAATATGGCGATAGGCAGGATCACAACATTATTCGTCAGAACAAGGACCAAACGGGTCTCATGGAGGTGGATCAGATCATCTCCTGAATTGGACAGCTAGTGTTGACAGATGCCTTCAGCTAAACCCACAGGAAGATTGTGTCCATTTGTTTTCTTTCTACTTTTCAATTGTTCACTTTCCTTTTCCTTCAGTTTCTTCTTATACAGAGTGCTTCCTCTCAAATGATCTGTAGCAGACTGGACACAATCTCTAAAAGAGCTTAACGACAATGATTCTCTTTGCATGTATGAATGAGTGTTGTTCTGATGGAAAGGAATCTATAGTATTTGGTTTTGCGCCTGTTGTTATTAAACCCCTGCAGATGGTTAAGAATGCCTCCCAGCATTTTAATAATGATTATATTTCCTCCAGTGGTGATTTGTTTTCAGTGTGCCTCATTTGGAGTTTGAGGGAAGCTCCTGTTTAAATATCAGCAGCTTTAAGCTCCGATTCTTGACCTGCATGTCAGAGGCCATCGGCCCCACGGTGCAGCGAGCTCAAGGCAGATATGTTACGGAAATCAGCGCCCGGTCAGTTAGAGAGGCCTGAGGTCAACATCATGTTATTATCATTATTAAGACTTCCTTTTCAGACGCAGATTGTACTGGTAACTGGCATGGGTTTCTTAGAACTGAGTTATTTGACATGTCTGCAGAGGGTACAGAGTTACTCAGTTCTAATATATTTATCATCTTTTATCAAAATTAATTCAAACATGGATCATTCAGCTTCCTGTACCACCGGAATCATTTTCGTCTGAAGAAGGTTCTCTGTATGACTATTCCAAGCAATCAATACTTTGGTGTTGGAGTTTTGCTGTGTCGATGAAATTGCGGCTGTGCAAATACAAGCTTGCAGGACTCAGCTTTTTACCGTTTTAGTGCAAGTTCAGTCAGCGGCAGCTTCCATGGGGCCTGTGAACATTTGTGACATGTAGTTATCCCAAATGACACGGTGGGAAATGAATTGTTCACTGATCTATGGATGGAAATGACAAGGAGACAAATCAATTTTTTTGTTTTTGTTTGTTGGAAAGATTGTCTCCTTTTTCAGTTATGACTGATGCTGTAAGCCTTCTTCACGGCTACAGATGGGCACAATACTCTATTCATATGTCTACCAAGCAGTTAAAACACCAGGGAAGTAAGAGTTGCTGCTATAGCCTCTACTGTATATTTAAGTTTATTAAAGAGGTACCACTTGTATTACTGTATATAATACTGTAAAGATTAAACTAGTAATCTCCATCATTAATTTGTCTTCATCTTCGCTGCACAAGATATCCCAGAGTTCACTATATATTTATCTTCTAAATAAATAATAAAACATGGGATAACTGTTTTGCAGGTAGATCTTTGCTGAGACTTACACACAGTTGCAATACTGTAAAGGCTTTGTTTTAACCCAAGTTGAAAATAATTGACAAATGTTCCACTGAACTCAGGACGGTCAGAGACAACCCTGTAATGCCACTATGTTCTAAGAAGTGATTCAATCTTTTACTGATGTGCGTTTTGAAAGATGCTGCGCTTGATTCGCTACTGAACTCCCATGACCAGAACTCTTCATAATGAGCTTAATGAAACCATTCCAATAACGAATAATTTCAAAACACTACCTCTACTCTTTGAATAAAAAATAGGCCAACCAAAAGGTTAAAGTCTACATCTAAACAAACCAGAATTGTCAAACTAAAATGCAACTGGATACAAGGATCAACTGAGTAATGTGTTATTAGAGTTATCAGAAATAAAAACAGCAGATTACTGATTTGTAAATGTCGTTATGACTCATACTGTGTAAGAACAAGAGACAGTGGAGGAGGAAACAAACTGAGACATTTTTTATTTTATTTTTAAATGGTTGAACACTCAGCCGTATCTTGAAAGGTGTGGAAATGTGCTGATTGACAAGCCAGATGTCCCCTCCAGCTCCCCCTTGGAACAGCAAGCACACAGCTGAGCTTACGGAAGCAAGAATGTGAGGAGAAATGAGAAAAGCCTATCTTCTTTTGGCCGAGTGGCTCTGCCCCGCTCTGCTCTCCCTCTCTCTGACTCTGCTCGCTTTCCTTTCTTTATTAAAAAGAAACACATGTAGTGTCGGAGCGTCGAAGTATGAAATTCAATTCTCATCCCCCAAACGGCGTTTTTATTAAAGCCGTTACTATCACGGCAAGCAGACGGGCCTGCCAGTTCGGCTGCGTGGATTCAGACTATACGAGGAGGAAGGAGGGCGGGAGAAAGAGCGCTAACGCAAGAAGGAGGTGAAGAAGGCAGCGAAGGAATGGTACAGTCAGCAGCAGGGCTACAGAGGACCTTCATTTGCCCAAAAGGCAGCTCAGCCTCGTATGCAATTTAACCAGGACGTGCTTGACTTGAGCTTGGGTTAGCACCATATATACAGTCTATGGTTAGCACCCAGGCACGGCACGGTGCACAGAATCAATTGCACATTGGACATGCAGAGAATTACACTGCGGTCTTGTTCACACTGTTATTTTGCATTGCAACACCATTGCCCTGAATTATGATTTAACAGCTGCTCTAAAGCCATCATGTGTGCGCTCACTTTTTCTGACATTGAGTGATGTGACAAATGTTATTCTTACGTTATGTTAGAATAACATCCCGCATATTTCGGGGATTGTAAAGAATGTACTTGTACCGAAAAGTTCTTCAGGCTTCTACAGCAGATCCAAGGAGGAAACATTGAATCAAGCCTATAAACTGTTACGTTGTGAGGTGAATTCATTTTTGGATATGTCAAATGCTCCATAGCAGCAGTTAGGAGAGCCATAGCAGCTTGGTTATTGTTATCTTCAAATGGAAGTTTTTATATTATCCAATATTCAGTTGTTTCTTACCAAAACTAATGGGATTCCTGTCAGCCTCAGTTTGAACCTATTTGGGAGTTTGTTCTAATTCGCAAACGTTAGCATGCTAAACTAAGAGTTTACAAGGTAGACATTGAACCTATCCTAAACTAAATACATGGCCTGTCATTGTTAGAAATTGGCCAAGTGGACTGCATTTCGGTATCTGCTGTGCTTTAATGCAGCATAACAATGCTGCTTGCATGACTACAACTCGGAAGGTGTTTTTTGGTTTGAAATGGTTATGTTAATATATTTGTGTTTACATTAGCCACCATGCCTAGCATGTTTAGGCTTAGAGTGCTAACAAAACAATGATCACAGAGCAGTTCTGCGCCTGAACACACCCGAGTAGACACTGACAGGGGGCAAAAGGTCTTGCTCTTACAAAAGTTGCTTCCACTACGCATATAGTAACCTGCTATACCCTGATGTAAACACGTTTACAGCAGGCAAACCACATCTGGATATTGTTTTGGGAAAACTGACAATTTTCTGTTCAAATCCAGTAAACCTAATATGCCTGGATGTATTTTTTAGATCTGTCACCCAAACTATTGAAGACAGCCTGTAACATGTTGAAAACTCTGACTGAAGGACTACATCAGAATACACAGAGTTCATAGTGAGACAACACACCTTTAAAGAGCACAGTTAGGATATCTTACACTATGTAGAACATTGTGTGGCACATCAATGTTTTAGAATGTTCACTTAAAATGTAGAATACCTTTTCTTAAATTATACCATTTTAGTCAATAAGTATTATCCTAGGTATGTTGCGTAATTCATCTCCACGTTGCGACTTGAATGGTAGTATTACGAGGCCTGAAATCCCCCCCCCCCCCCCCCCCCCCCCACTCCAATCATGAAAATAAATAAATATCAGAATTGTCAAACACTCAGTCGCAGTAAGGTCTTTCTGCTACGAATTCCCCCTTTCTCCTTCCTGACAGTAAATACACAGTTGGGGTCAGTTGACCCTGTCCATGCCTCAGAGAAAATAACGCATTGTAGCTAAACTATTCTGACAGGTCTGCCCTTTTTACAAATGAGGGAGACGAAGAAGGGAAGAGAACAGAGAGCTGGGTTGGTGGTTGAGGAGGGGGGGGGGGGGTCATAGGGGAACAATGCAAACAAGTGAGGAGGGAGATGAGGAACTGGAGACACAACGATATAGGGGTCACGGTGGGACTCAGGGAAACAAGTGGGGACATGACTGCAGTGTGGCTGGTTGGCTTGATACATTGTTGAAAGCTGCGTCATTGGCGGGCTGAATTCACGGCTTACAGGCTGACTGGCTATATTTCTGACAAACAGGCTTGCTTTTTGATTTGGTGGCCAACTGGCTGACAGATTTGACAGGCGCAAAAGTTGGATGGCTACCTCTGAGGATGGCTAGTTGGTTGTCTATGCATTTATTATTTATCCTGTGTATCTGATTTGGGTCATGCTCAGTTCTCCAGCTGCAAACAAGCGAGGCCCTCCAGCTACAGCCTGCAACAACGCAGCACAGTCTACAGCATCAGCAGAATCCGATTGAACCGTAGTTACCTCCTACATTATGTTTAGGGCTCAGTTAGCCCACTATGCTTTCTTATTGGCATTCTGTATTGTTCCTGTCTTTGTTTGACCCCAGGATATTAGCTTTATAGTCAGCCAGACTGTACAGTCATGTTAATCCTTGATGAGTTATTTGGAATTAAAGACGTATTTTAGTTTTAGGAAATATATTGAGCCTATGCTACGATAGCACCTCGAATGCTCACTAATACTTTATACGTTACGTTTTTAATCCGTAAAAAAAACTGTGGAACTATTAACTTCCTCAAATCTCTGCTGGTTACCTCGCAACTAATTCCAGCCATTACATTCTAGTCAACAATAACACTTTTCCCTTAACAAAAATAGACATTGGTGCTGTATGGTGGATTTTGACCTTCTGGACAGAGAAAGGCTAGCTGTTTTCAGTTTTAGTCCTATGCTCAGCTCACTGCCATCAGTCACTTCATATTCACTGTACAGAAAGCATATTTGTCCAAACATGGAACGTGTTCTTCAAAAGACACATCTCAGACCATTTCCCCAAAAAATACACGGTCTGAAAAAATAAATAGTTTAAAAAGAAAGTGTAAAATAAAGAACATTTAAACACCAAGATTTAAGTGCCTTTCCTTGGCCCATGATACAACTTGCCACCATGTGTCATGGAAATGGGCCAGTCAACACAACTAAAAATTAGGCATGATGAAGCAGATTTCATAGAAAAATTCCTTGAGTTAAAACAACTTTGATTGACACTTGTCTGTCCAAATCAACTTCGCAGAGATATGTCATCCTTACATAACAGTCCTGACCAAAGGAAGCAGACTGCCCTTGTCTTCGTCTTTTTCTCTGCTTCACTGTTTCTCTCTCTTGGTCTCCTTCTTTTAGGGATCAGAATTAAAAACATCATAGCTATAATACCTAAAAATGTAAGGGCTGCTTGACTAAAAAGTTCCTTTTGCATTATTTTTCTACATTAATCTCAACCATCCTTTTTATTAACATTAATCTTCCTTTCTTTTAATCTGTCAGACCTTCTTTCACACCTTGAACTCATTACCTACGCATCTGTCGTCTTTCCACCACTACCTCTAACTCAAAGTGAAATCCCAATATACAAAAAACAAACAGCTTCAGCTTTTTTTTTACTCAGCATCATTCAACCTGGTTGTAAATATCTAATGTAAAGAATACATTTACTTCTGCCTCTGTATCTTCTCCAAGTGGCCTGACTATCCATTCTCAGGATCTCATACCCTTCCCCTGCATTAATTCCAGATGAAGTGAGGAGTAGCGTCGGGGATTTCCCCCGTGGCGAGATGGAGATGATGTGATTAATCCAGAAACACGTAGGGCCGAAAGAGGCAGAACACAGGAGTGAAGGACACCAGGGAATAAGGAATGGTGAGGTTGGAGTGAATGTATAAGATGGGAGGACATGACTTGAGGATAGAGAATATGTAGGGTGAGGTGAGGACATCACTGAGATATAAGATGAAGAGATGAACACAGGGGACTGGCAGAATGAAAAGGTGGAAAACAGGAAGGAAATACAAGTGGACAGATGACTCATACCACTCCTCCTATTGGGCACCATTAAACAACAGAGGAAATCCTGGGTACAGCTATATAAGGTTTGAGGTACTTGGCAACCCTGCAGATACCACCTTAACATTATCTCAAAAGCTGAAATAACTTGATTGTCAAATTCAGAGGAGTAAAAAAAAACGTTTCTGCTGTCAAGCAACTTACTCTTCCAGTGCTGCCTCCCTAGTTGCATGACTTGTTAAGTACAAAGTAAGTTGTTAATCAAACAGAATATGTTTGCTATCCAAGAGAATGTTTTAGTATAATCCAAGCAGTGTGTAGTCCCATGCTTACATTCCACCAAAGGAAAGTATTGTGTGATGCAAGAGGAACTCTGGACACCGGTGGTTTAGAGGGAAGACCGAGAATACATTTCGCCATAATTGTTTCCAGGCAGCATTAGATCCTGGGGATTTTTACGGCCACTGGTTTCCTTGATATGGCTGTGTCGTGAGTAAGGCTCTGGACCTATCTGTCAGTGCGAGAGTGCTCCGTCTCCCCTTTCTCCAATCCAGCTCCAGGAAAATGCCAGGTTGAGTTTTCAGCCTGAGTGCATGGGATATGCACTGTGCAACCATCAGTGTCAGCAGGGTACAGTACCTGGAGCAGCCCCAGTCAAAACGCTGACAGGGTGAGGAGATGGGAAGAGGAATCAACCAGCAGACCAGTCATTCAGGAAACATTAGGTGTATAGAAATTGCATTAAAAGATTTTGATAGGTCATTCTTTACATTTATTTCTCATTATTATACAACCAAACTGGTCATTTTTCCTCTCATGGCATTGTTGAATCTGTAGCTGGATTTCAGTGAAGTGCACAGCAACCCTGTCTCCTAAAAATTACGTTCCCACAGAACTAAACTGCATTCTGAATTACGTTTAGCTAGAAACGTATTTACTCCCACGTTACGTTCGTTATGAACGTATCTGAAATACGTTTATTTTCTACATATCTTTGCCATTTATTGTCTTGCTTATAATAATGATAATAGTCATTTATAAATATCATTTTAGAGCACACCTTTTAAATCGAGAATCGGGCTCGATATATGGTTAAATTAAAATCAGTAGGCTAGGCTGTAATTTCGCCAGCTGTTACTCTCATGAGCAAGGCAGAAAATAATAGTTTTAACATGCCAAAAAGCTGCTGTGTCGTTTATTGCACCTCAAACATTAAAACAAATCCAGAGTTACGTGTTTCTGTACTTCCTCTAAGAAGAAAGGACAGTAACAGAAGATCTCTATGGCTTCAGGCTTGATCGCTGTTCAAATGACAGCGTTGGTTTCCCCAAAAGTGGGCGGGGCTGTAAAGTGAAGTCGATTTTACTCTCATCTATTATTCAAAACCATTATATTTATTCTAACGTAAATTACATGCCAGTGTTTTATCTTTTTATTTATTTTTATTTTAAATCGTATAATGTCGGACTTTTTTTGTCGTCTTTGAGGAAAATAAATGGGGCTTAGAGCCTCAAAATACTGAAATCTGTATTTTTAAAATCTCTTCCTTCTAATTTGTTATTCTTTTCTAAATAACACACTGTTATTTACTCAACAATAACACACAATTATCCTTGTTTTTATGTATTCGTTGAATTCTATAATCTTGGGCTTTTTAGCCGTAAATAAAGTCACCAGAAACAGACGGGACATTTCGAGATTTAGGATGGCCGAAGACACTACACTACCCATAATCCCCAGCTATCGTTTGGGACTACAGTCCCGTTGACAAACCCCGTGATGTTGCGCCAAGGTTACGCCGAGCGTCAAGCTCTTTGAAATGGAACGAAACCTATTCAAAACTGGACTCGAACGCCCCACCAGAACTACACATGCTGGCTATTGTGTTTCGCAACATGTTCTCTATGGCAGGTCTCTACTGGGAATTGTAGTTTTAAAAGACGTTTTTCCCAAATTTAGAAGTTGACAGTATTAAACTGTGTACAGCCCTGGAGGTTTAGGCGATAGGAAACACATTGGTGTGTACACATTTAAAACATGTAATTACTAAATGGGTGAAAATCGCTTGTATCCATAATGGGCAGCATTAATATATACCCACACGACAGCTCATTGTTACTTTGTAATTCTACTCCACTACAATTCAGAGGTTAACCTGGTATTTTTACTTCACTACATTTAGTTTAGTTACTTTGCAGATTCTGATTAATGATGTGGAATATAAACAACCCTTAAAGCAGACTTTAGTTACACCTGAGTAAAATTCAGGGAAGGTGATTGTCAAGTGCCAACAATCAGGAGAGATATTTGATAGTTGGTGCTTGAGAAAACTACACATTTATCTGCAGATCTTTATAAAGTATATTCATTACTCGTTATTCTCTACTAATAGTTAATTAAAAACTGTATAATGGCTATTTTGCACATCCCTTTCAAGATTTCAAGATTTTCTAAGGTGTATTGATCTTATACACAACTTGGGTCGCAGGTTCCCGAACAGCGCATTACAAGACATCTATCAATATGTGTGTACTGTATACCTCCACCATTAAACTGTCCTATTCTGCACATTTCTTATACTATCTACTACATACATAAGAGTATAATTAATGTGTATAATATCAGTTAAAATAAGTGCTTCAACATAGTTAACATTGCAGGAAAGCAATATGTTAGACGTTAAGTACTTTGTCAGGCTTAATATTCATCTGTAGATAGATACCCCCAAAGCTTTTTTCTTGTTTAAAAGAAGACCTTAACCTAAAGTATTCTTTAATGTGTTAATAAAGGTTAATTCGTTTTTCTGTTTTGCACATCCTCCTATTAATATCTGTGTACATCCGGCACTAAACTGTTTTATTGTAGAGATCACTTAGTATCTTCTTGACT
Source organism: Pseudochaenichthys georgianus (assembly GCF_902827115.2). NCBI lineage: Eukaryota > Metazoa > Chordata > Actinopteri > Perciformes > Channichthyidae > Pseudochaenichthys > Pseudochaenichthys georgianus. The sequence goes on along the minus strand of NC_047509.1, from coordinate 33,824,099 downwards.
TTTTATATTCTATATAATATTTCTATCATTGACCTTCTACTTTCCCCCTATGAAAGTATGTACTCTTAATATTGTTTTAATCAAATAACATTATTCAACAAAAATAATTCAATAACATGCTTTAACCACTAGGCGGTGCACACAAGGTACACACAGCATACTAATAATAACTTTGTATTATTAGTGTAGACACTTATGTATGTATAACATCTGAAGATGTGTAGTTTTATTCATGGTTTTACATAATTTTACAGGATATTGCTATACTATTTCTCTTGTTTTACTTCTACACATTAATATCTGATTTGTAAAACATCACAGACAGAAAGGCATATCCGTCATTTAATGGTAAGCTATTGAAATTGTGATTCCATAGATGTGTCTCCCATCACCCAAAACCCCTGCCTATTCTCTCAACTCAGTATTTACATTCTGATATTCAAAGAAAATCAGTAATATCTTTAAAAACTACAAGTCCTTTTCTATCAGCTGTGCACCGTTATGGTGTAAATATAACCAATACCAATTGGATCAAATATAAAAGTCAGCCGAATTACTATTGATACTGCAAGGAGACGTATTTTGTGAAAATAAATTGAAGACGTTGTTTAATTGTTGATATATTTATGATCCACGTCAAGTATTCAGTTTTGGCAGCAGTTCTCCTGTTTGTATCTCTCTATAAATAAAGAACTACGGCAGATGTGTAATATTTAATGCAGCCGAACCGTGTATTACAATGCCGTTATGTGATGACTTCCAAAGAGGAAAGCAAGAACACTCTGAATTAGGTATTATTTTATTTTTCGTTGTCGGATATCATATCTTATTAACACCATATCCCAGCGTGCATTGCGGCTAAAACATCCAATCAACGAGCTTCAAGCTGAGGATCTTGGGTAATCAGTTTGGTGGGTTTGTGGTGTGTATCGCTCGAAATGTCCCGTCTGTTTCCGGTGACTTTATTTACGGCTAAAAATATTATAGAATTAAATGAATAAATAAAAACAAGGATAATTGTGTGTTATTGTTGAGTAAATAACAGTGTGTTATTTAGAAAAGAATAACAAATTAGAAGGAAAAGATTTTAAAAAATACAGATTTCAGTATGTTGAGGCTCTAAGCCCCATTTATTTTCCTCACAGACGGAGAAAAAGTCAGACATTATACGATTTAAAATAAAAACAAATATATAAAAAGATAAAACACTGGCATGTAATTTACGTTAGAATAAATATAATGGTTTTGAATAATAGATGAGAGTAAAATCTACTTCACTTTACAGCCCCGCCCACTTTTGGGGAAACCAATGCTGTCATTTGAACGGCGATCAAGCCTGAAGCCACAGAGCTCTTCTGTTACTGTCCTTTCTTCTTAGAGGAAGTACAGAAACACGTAACTCTGGATTTGTTTTAATGTTTGAGGTGCAAGAAACGACACAGCAGCTTTTTGGCATGTTAAAACTATTATTTTCTGCCTCGCTCATGAGAGTATACAGCTGGCGAAATTACAGCCTCACCTAATGATTTTAATTTAACCATATATCGAGCCCGATTCTCCATTTCAAATGTGTGCTCTAAAATGATATTTATAAATAACTATTATCATTATTATAAGCAAGACAATAAATGGCAAAGATATGTAGAAAATAAACGTATTTAAGATACGTTCATAACAAACGTAACGTGGAAGAAAATATGCTTCTAGAAGATGTGTAGAAAATAAACGTATTTGAGATACGTTCATAACAAACGTAACGTGGGAGAAAATACGTTTCTAGCTAAACGTAATTGAGAATGCAGTTTAGTTCTGTGGGAACGCAATTTTTAGGAGACAGGGTTGCGCACAGACGGTCCAGCTTTTGAGTGAATGATCAACATTAACCAGCTGTAATTTATTTTGTGAACATATAGGGAGAGCATTTTGGTAGCTAGCCTACCTCAATCCTTAAATACCCCCTAAAGATAGCCAAAAACCAAACAAAAATTAAAAAAATTAATTAGTTAAAACAATCGAAAGATCTGATGATGCTCAAATCCTGCGCCTCATCCTTTAATGGACATTACTTTGTGATTGGGCTCAGCAGCTTTGTTGATGAGAGCATTTTCAGTTGGATTGTGGTTGCATTTTAATCTGTAACAACCAGGATTTCATTCACGTTTAAGACTTGGACTCTGTTGCGGTGTGTGAAGCAGGCAGGACCCAAATGCAGATTTAAACTGAAAATTCCTTTATTTCAAGGCTACCGGATACTAACGGCCCGTCCACACAGCGGCGTGCGTTGACGCTTGCCGGCGGACATGTCTGAAACTCGACCAACAACCAATCACATTAATCTCCCGCCCCTGACACACAAGCAGCGGTTTGATTGGCTAGAGCTTGTACTGGCATATGATTCGATTGGCTGACGCTTCTGCCGAGGCGTCAAAAGTTGAACATTGCTCAACTTTTGCAGCGAGCCACGCCAGCTACGCTCCGCGTCGCTTCCCACGATGCATTTCGGCTAAAAGTGACGTCACCCCATTCAAAGTGAATGGTGAAGCGTCAACGCATGCCGCTGTGTGGACGGGCCGTAATAAAGACAAAACAGAACACTCACCGGAGACTTAGTCACAAACAAAAGACGAACCAACACAGAACACAGGAAGAGAACATACTAAATACAGGGAGGGGTAATCACAAGACGAGAAACACAAGGGCCACAGGTGAACACAATCAGACAACTAGACACACCAGGGAAACGAACGACAGGGGAAACACACAGGAAGAAGGACCAGACATTATACAAGGAGGAAAATACCCATTACCAGACATACAAAACTACAAATGTGAAAAAACATGAGAATCCTGACAGAATGTGCGTCAGGATTTGAATAGTTTGGAATGAGAAGTACAAATACAGTTGTAAAGCTTAAAAATGTGTAAACATCACAATTTGTGGATCTCAAAAATGCTATAAGCTACATTTGTAAACTTTACCAGTAATGATCGTTAGCCAGTATAGTGAGCACAAACTCAGAATGGCCTCGTTATTGTTAGATGACTGCTTTGTAAGTAAAGCTCGTTTCAACAGGACTCAATACAATACATAACTAAATATATACAGTATGTGTTTCTTGTTTGATTACGTTGCAGTCTGGCTGTTAGTGATTTGACATTTGACTTGCCTTAACTAAGGACTCAAGTTGACATAACCTGTGAGTTGACCTGCCAAAAAGAATGACTTTACACTTGCTTGAGACATGGAACCAAGGTGACATGTCTAGTGTAAGCACCTGCTTAAGAGCCAGTCTTATAAGAAAAAGAAAAGCAACAGAGCCATACAGAATAAACAAGCATTGCTTCGATATTCTGCACAGAGCTGTGTCAATATATAGAATGGTGCAATGTTCTGGTCCGTTCTCCAAAGAAAGACAGTGGGATCAGCTCCTGACCCTTTTGGAGTCAAGTTCCTGTTTGTCTGTCTGACAGTGTGCCTTTCTTAGGATGTCTGCTGCCTAAAAGGACACCACTGATCTATTTCCTCAGGTTTCCTATCTCAGTACTGCTTGTAGAAAAAGCACACCGAAGCATTTTTTCCTCCTCTCCATTAAAACCAGCGTCCGACGACCATTTTTGCAGATGCAGTGATTTTCTATCCTTCTGCCGTTACTCATCTTTGTCCTTCCTTCCAAATACACTTAATCATTTAATATGTGGCCTGTTTTTTACACTTTTTAGCCTTCCAAACTTTATATCCTCATTTCCTCTACGTTTTCCTCTTAGAACTCAGTCTCCTTCTCCCAAAACAATAATAACAAGCTTAGTGTTGCAGCTCGCTGACCAGCTCATAATCCAGAAGGAACTGAATCCCACGGCTCAACACCAACAGATAATCCGGTCTGCAAAACTCGCCTTCCCCTTCTGGAACAATGCTCCATTTACACCAGAGTGACCCTGAAATTAATGCAGGAAAAGGTTGAGAGGAGGGAAAGCTGGAAGGCAAGACATGAAGACAGTCTGTAGCAAGTTCAGCACTGACAACGATTTCTACACGATTTTGGACGGAAATGCAAAAAGACAATTTAATGCTGGAAACAGCTCAAATCCTGAGACTTTACATAGCTGCCATACCATTCTGCCATCCCCATCATCAACCATACTGCAATCGGAGTGAGACGTTTCAAACTCAAACACACAGAAAGCACACCCTGCGTGACATTGGGACACTGGAAACCTTGCAGCTCTGCAACCTCCCTAAACCTCAGATGACTGCCAAGACAAATACAACAGCAGCTGCTAGCACCAAACAAGAGGATGCATTGTTAAGGCCCTGACACACCAACCCGATTTTGGGAGTCAGAGGCCGTCAGAGGCTGTCGGGCATTCGCGGCGCCGTAGTCAGGTTGGTGTGTCCCGCACCGTCGACCGTGACACGCCTTATTTGGACTGCCAGACCCGATGCATGGCCGATTCAACATGTTGAATCGGCCATGCATCGGGTCTGGCAGTCGGACCAAATAATCACTCTGATTGGCTATTCAGCTAGCAAATCAGTGCATGAGAAGCGAAGCGGAAGTGAGGGACGTAAACAAACGATTTAAGAAGGCACACACAGACTGCTATTCATTTTCATCTCATCATGGCGATCTGGAATGATGCAAACGAAGACCTGCTCATCACCTTGATCCAGGAGAGGCCAGCTCTGTATGATATTACGGAGAAAAGATACTCTTCTTCTTCTCTGTCTTCCGGTTGTTGCCTCTTTTGAATGACGAATACACACTACCGCCGCCTGCTGGTAAGGAGAGTTATTGCCACTCATGCACTGAAGTCGGTGCGGTGTGTTCCCGTGCGACACATGGCCAAAACGCAGGAGAACACGGCCAGACAACAGCCGACTTCAGCGTCGGCTAGTCCTCTGGTGACTGCTTGGTGTGTCAGGGCCTTTAGACTGCTCTTCAAAGCTGGAACCACTTGCTGGATTTGGTCAGATCACAATGGGCCAACACAGGGTACAGAAAATCAGAATTCCCGGACAGGATTAGTTTAATAGTTCAGGTAGGACACCTAGTGTATACCGTTGCTCACTCGTACTGGCCTGACACCAATTGTTTGGCGCAAGGTGGTCAATTGAGTCCGAGCAGTCTTAAGTCAGGATAGTTTTGACATTCAAATAAAACCAAACATGTTGCATGACTTAGAAACTGCTAGATATGAAGGAAAACATGCAAAAACATTGTTGCATATTGCAATAAATAAACAGAGATGTACTTGGTTCTGACACTTTTCTTGTTGAATATTAAAAAAAAGGAAATTATATTACATTTTCTTTTAATTTAACTGAACATGGCACTAAAAGGAAGAATGATAATATATTTTAAAAGTGCAGTGTTTTACTGATACTCTTTTACAAAAAAATGTGTATTATTCACAGAAGCTCTTAACAATGGCGATTAGGAAACGCATTTTATATTTTTAGTCTTGGCTAATGCCAATAGTTCCCTTGAATGTCTTGAAAATGGTCAACAACAATGAGGTATGCCCTCTCCAGCACCAAACAGGAAGCAGGAAAGCAGGTAGACAGTAAATACGGAGAAACTTGTAGTTATTTAGTGAACAAGACACATAGTCCTTCCATTTGTACAACATTCAAAACAAGACCAAAAGTGGACCGAAATGGCTGCAGCACGCTGAAGATTCCTGGCTTGCTTAGGCCCTCTCCAGCCCAAAACAGGAGGCAGCAAAGCAGGTAGACAGTAAAGATGGAGAAACTGGTGGAGTTGGATAGTGAACAAGACACTTCGTCCTTCTAATTATACAAACAAATGAAAAGGAAAAATAAGTGGACAGAAATTGTTGCAGCCCTCACAATGTCCAATAATTTGCTATTGAATATGCTAACGTTAGCAACTGAAATGTCTGCTATTAGCCTACAAGCTAACCACACATGTTGAAGCTGAAAATTGCTAGCTTAAATAATGAACATGGCTGCATTGTTCCCTTTCTCTTATACAAACAGGTGTGTGTGTGTGTGTGTTTTTTTGTGTGTGTTTTTGTTGTTGTTGTTGTTGTGTTTGTGGACTCGAACCTTCTGTCTCAGCCTGAAGATATCTTCCTCTGTGCCACATGCAGTATCTTTTCTGCTCATTTAAATCCTAACCCAACAGTAGAGCTCTTGTCCAGTAAATACAAATATGGCTGCTGTGCTTCCACTGCCTCTGGAAGGCAGAATTAACTAAATGACTACTGCTGTAGCTACTGCAGGGACTCCTACTCAAACTGTTGCTCCTGAACGCCTTTAGTAATATAGGGCTATCCGTTTATGTGTTTCTGCTGTCAGGAGCAGCTTTGCAGTCCTGTATCACAGCAGGTGTTTTTGATTAAGTGGCTGATTGGAAACACCTGCCGGGACATCACTGATCACGTGGCCAGAAGTGCACCATTCCCTCTGTTGCCTGTAAACAGCAACAGGAGTTTCTGTTAGACATATTATTGTAAAGGTCCCATTACATGGCCATTTCTGCTGATCATAATTCCATTGTTGAGGTATAGAATAGATTTACATTGTTCAATGTTCCAAAATCACATTGGTTTTCTCATACAGCATCTCTGTGTATAGTATGTGTATTCACTCTCTGTCCTAAACGGCTTGTTGGAGCTCCTGCCCCCCCCCCCCCTCCCTGTGCAACCCTGTCTCACGGCATTTCGTGTTCACCAACACGATTTTTAATCTATTGATTCGATTTGCCCCTTTTTTTCGTGTTGCACAGCACGATTTGAAAAGCAATGTATTTCTACTGGTAACGTGTTTCGTGCCTGCAGGCTGAAGCACGTCTTTTTCTCCGGTCGGGTCGTGGGAGACCGGAAGCTGTGTGGTTCATAAAAACATGTTCTTACTCAATATCAAGCCACAATTATTGCTTTTATTTTAAATCGTATAATTTCGGACTTTTGTTGCCGTCTGTGAGGAAAATAAATGGGGCTCAGAGCCTCAGGATACTGAAATCTGTATTTTTAAATATTTTTTTCCTTCTAATTTGTTATTCTTTTCAAAATAACACACTGTTATTTACTCACCAATAACACACAATTATCCTTGCTTTTATCTATTGGTTTAATTCCATAATCTCTGGCTTTTTTGGTGTCCGTCAGGAACTGAATTTCAAAATAAAAATAACCGGAAACAGACGTAGGCATTTACCCAAGATCCTCAGCTATGGTTTTAAGCTCGCTGATTGGATGTGTTAGCCGCAATGCATGCTGGGATTTGGTGTTTATATTATATGAAATCCGGAAAACATTTTAAAAGAATAAAATAATACTTAATTCCGAGTGCTCTTGCTTTTCTCTTTGAAAGTCATCACATAACGGCATTGTAATACACACTAATAATACAAAGTTATTATGGCTGTGTGTACCTTGTGTACACCTCCTAGTGGTTAAAGCACGTTAATGAATTATTGTTTTTATGTGTTATATTTAATTAAAAAAATATTAAGAGTACATACTTTCATAGGGGGAAAGTATAAATATAGAAATATAGAATATACAAAATCAAGAAGATACTATAAGTGATCTCTACAATAAAACAGTTTAGTGCAGGATGTACAAAGATAGGAGGAGGTGCAAAACAGAAAAACGGATTAACCTTTATTTAAACATTAAATATTAAATGTAAGCCTGACAAAGTAATTAACGTCTAATATATTGCTTTCCTGCAATGTTAACTATGTTGAAGCACTTATTTTAACTGATATTATACATATGGATTATACTCTTATGTATGTAGATAGAATAAGAAATGTGCAGAATATGATAGTTTAATGGTGGAGGTACACACATATTGATAGATGTCTTGTAATGCATTGTTGAGGAACCTGTGACCCAAGTTTTTCATTCATTGCATAACTACACCGTAGTTGTGTATGATATGTCAATAAACCTTTGAAAATCTTGAAAGGGATGTGCAAAATAGCCATAATATACAGTCTTTAATTAACTATTAGTTGAGAATAACGAGTAATGAATATACTTTATTACTTGTTTCCATTCATGTCAATTGCAGATACATGTTTAGTCTTCTCAAGCACCAACTATCAACTATCTCTCCTGATTGTTGGCACTTGACAATCACCTTACCTGCATTTTACTCAGGTGTAACTAAAGTCTGATTTAAGGGTTGTTTATATTTCACATAATTAATCAGAATCTGCAAAGTAACTCAAATAAATGCAATGGAGTAAAAATACCAGGTTAACCTCTGAATTGTAGTGGAGTAGAATTACAAAGTAGCAATGAGCTGTCATGTGGGTATATATTGATGCTGCGCATTATGGACACAAGTGATTTTCACCCATTTATTAATTATATGTTTTACATTTGATAACACCAATGTGTTTAATAATGGCAACTTCTAATTGTGGGAAAAACGAAAACATTCAGTAGAGACGTCCCATAGAACATTTTGCGAAACACAATAGCCAGCATGTGTAGTTCTGGGGGGGTGTTCGATTCCAGTTTTGGATAGTCTGGCGTGTTTTCGTTCCATTTCACACAGCTGTTTGACGCTCTGCGTAACCTTACGGGACTGTAGTCCTAAACGATAGCTGGGGATTATGGGTAGTGTAGTGTCTTCGGCCATCCTAAACTCAGAAATGTTGACAATCGCAATGATGCTCGAAATGTCCCTTATAGGCCTACGTCTGTTTCCGGTTATTTTCATTTTGAAATTCAGTTCCTGACGGACACCAAAAAAGCCCGAGATTATGGAATTAAACCAATAGATAAAAGCAAGGATAATTGTGTGTTATTGGTGAGTAAATAACAGTGTGTTATTTTGAAAAGAATAACAAATTAGAAGGAAAAAAATATTTAAAAATACAGATTTCAGTATCCTGAGGCTCTGAGCCCCATTTATTTTTCTCACAGACGGCAACAAAAGTCCGAAATTATACGATTTAAAATAAAAGCAATAATTGTGGCTTGATATTGAGTAAGAACATGTTTTTATGAACCACACAGCTTCCGGTCTTCCACGACCCGACCGGAGAAAAAGACGTGCTTCAGCCTGCAGGCATGAAACACATTACCAGTAGAAATACATTGCTTTTCAAATCGTGCTGTGCAACACGAAAAAAAGGGGCAAATCGTGTTGGTAAACACGAATCAATAGATTAAAAATCGTGTTGGTGAACACGAAATGCCGTGAGACTGGGTTGCCCTGTGAGCCCACTGTGCTCTGATTGGTCAGCTCGCACACACAGTTCTGATTAGTCAACCACCATTACAGCGGACATCAGTGATTATGTGTTACAATGGCGTTTGTTAGCAACCAGAAAATGACACCAGTAATGACAAACAGATGATAATGCTGCGTGGGGTCCGGGTGCCGTGTTGGCGGGACGTTGTGGGGCTCGCTGCTCCGCCCTTTAATAATAATAATAATAATAATAATAGCTTGGATTTATAAAGCGCCTTTCATGAGACCCAAGGTCGCTTTACAGAGAAGAACAGGAGGAGAAACAAACATAACAAAAGGCAGTTAGACAAACAGTCAGACAGACAAAACAACAAATAGATTAGGGGCCTTAGCAAACAGGTGGGACCTGAGGGCCCATTTGAAGGCGTCAAGCGTGGGCATGTTGCGGATCTCCGCAGGGAGAGCGTTCCAGAGGGTGGGGGCTGCCACACTGAAGGCTCTGTCCCCGAAGATTCGCAGGTTGGTGCGGGGAGTGGTAAGCAGGCCGGAGTCTGAAGACCGCAGGTTCCGGGGTGGGGCATGTGGGCGAAGGATGTCCGATAGGTACTGGGGGGCAAGGGCATGGAGGGACTTGTAGGTAAGGAGGAGGATTGTGTAAGTTATGCGGGACTTGACCGGCAGCCAGTGGAGGTGGGTGAGCAGGGGCGGACTGGCCATTGGGAATACCGGGAGTTTCCCCGGTGGGCCGGTGCTGTGTGGGCCGGAGGGCCAAAAAAACAACATTTGTAAGTGTTCCGGCCACTCCCTTTTTTTTTTTTGCTTACCTAAATCCTACCGGCCCACATTTGTAAGTGTTCCAGCCCAGCCCAGCCCAGTGGGGTGTGGCCAGGGTTATATACAGAATACATGTAACGGTGTTACGTAATCAGAATACAAAACTCAAGTAACTGTATTCAGCTCGCGTTACATTTGAAAAACAAGTAATCTGATTACAGTTACTTTCGTAAACCTGAAGTGAATACATTTTGGATTACTTATTGGAATTATTGGTGGAAAGATTTCCTCACAACATTTAATATTCATTACTAAAGGTACAGCCGAATCATCACAGCGCACAAAACCGCGCAGATGGACCAAAAAGGGGAGCGTTTGAAAAAAAATTGCGGGTCCGCTCAGTGAAACAATAACAACGTAACATGGAGGAACAAAAGTCTGCGTTTAAATCGTGTGTGTGTGTGTGTGTGTGTGTGTGTGTCTAGAGGTGTGTGTTGTTAAAACACATCAGCCACACCGCTCTTTAGCCTTTCTAATGATTCTGAACGTAAACACAGTGAAGGCGGTGCGTGAAAGGCGGTGCGTGAAAGGCACTGCGCGCTCCTCTTCTCAGAGGCTGAGTTAACCCTCCCACTGCCTCCTGGTGCTGCAGAGATTTCATGAAGTGAAGGAGGTTTTCCTTCTATAAAACAGCTGCGGGCAGCAGATACTGTGAGAGTCACAGACATGAATACATAGATCAAGGCAGACTGGTGCACACACTCAGGGCCGGCCCTCGGCATAGGCAGTATAGGCGAATGCTAAGGGCGCATCAACCCATAGGGGGCGCCGAAAATTGAAAAAAAAGAAAAGTTAGAAATAAAAAAAAACATTTTTTTTATTTCATAACAACACAATTTCCCGATTTTGGATCAACAAAGTACATCTTATTATCTTATACTAACAGAACTACGCCTATATTGCGTACAGCACCCATAAACTATGGCACACACCCCCCCCCCCAAAATCAAGTGAACTGCCCCAGTCCCAGTAAAAACCAAAGGTTTATGTGAAATTGTTCTTTTTTTGAAATAATGGTTTTAGTGTGCAATTATAGGTTTTAATTTTGTATTTGTATTCATTTAAAATAAATCAAACTCCCAAAAAACGTACACAGCTTCTGTGTGCTTTTATTAACATTGGAATTTACTGTGTAAGCGGTCGCGAGGGGGAGAGCTTTAGAGAGCTCTCTCCTAAAAGACTGAGAGGCTCTGATAACCTCAGCTCAGTGAGGTAAAGGCACACCTTTATATGATCATTATAGTTATAAAAAAATAAGAGAATAGGTGAAAAACAGGTATAAAATACTGACAGTAGAAAAAAGTTGTTATTAATAGTGATTTGTAAAATATCCATAAAGAAAAAGAAAATCTGCTTACAGTTCTGTTTCATATGGGTGTTAAGAGATGTATCCATAGATCTCCTAATGTTGCTCTCAAAGTGCACCAGATTGATGCTTTTAACTTCAATATAAAAAAAAGAAGTCTTCCCGGGGGTGCATGCCCCCGGACCCCCCTAGAGGAGCCCCCCCCCCACTTAAATCATGTTCAAATGGATAGGAAACTAAATACAGTTGCACACATCTTGTGTCAATATCTTTGTTTTTGTGGTCATGCCACAACCATGCACGTGCGAATCATAGTGAGTGTCTGCATTTGGGGGGGGGGGGCGCCAGCTAAAATCTTGCCTAGGGCGGCAAATTGGTCAGGGCCGGCCCTGCACACACTCTCCTGTTTTGCCAATCCGGTGCTTAAACAAATATAGCTCTACACCCCTGGCCGAAATGTCCTTAAAATGAAGTCCGAGTTCGACATTTTAATTAATGTCCTGCCGACACTGGCAGGACAGAAGGCGACACGCCCTTTCTAAGCCATGTCCTCACATCCCAAGCTGCATCCCCAAAAAGTTTATTATGTTGTTACAACAGGGTTCAGGGGGAGTGGCTGTACGGCTGTACCCGTAGGATAGAAAAGGGGGAAGTGATGTCTGACAGAGGTCAGAGGTCGCGCGGCTGTGGAGAAGAACGTGTTGCCCACATTCTGTTACTGAGTTTAGGCTAGTTAGCTAGCAGGTTTATTGTTTTGGGTGCAGTCACTTTTGCTTCCACTTTGCTGTTCAAATAAATGTTGAAAGAAAAAGTTAATCTGTTTACAGTTCTGTTTTATATGGATGTTGAAGAAGAAGAAGAAGAAGAAGAAGAAGAAGAAGAAGAAGAAGAAGAAGAAGAAGAAGAAGAAGAAGAAGAAGAATTGGGAGGGATGAAACCCTCTTTAATGGTCACACATGCAGAGCACACAGCACACACAGTGAAATGTGTTCTCTGCTTTTAACCCATCCTAGTACCAGGAGTCTAGTACTAGGAGCAGTGGGCAGCTATTGTACAGCGCCCGCGGAGTGAGGGGGGAAGGGGGATGTCTGGTGCCTTGCTCAAGGGCACCACGGCAGGAGGTGAACTGGGACCTCTCCAAGTAGAAGTCCACACTCCAAATAGGTCTGGTCGGGAACTTGAACCGGCGACCCTACGGCTCACAGTCCAAGCCCCTACTGACTGCCATAGATTTAGTCCCTAATTTTGCTCTCAAAATGGACCAGATTGATGCATTTAACTTCAACATTTAAAAAAAAATCTTCTCGGGGGAGCTTTACCCCGGACCCCCCTAGAGGAGGTGAGGTCCACCACCTGCCCACACCCCCTGTTAAATTATCTCACCCACATTGAGGATGCTTCCTATACGCCCATGTTTTATTCCATGTGGCCAATCAGGCAAATTGGTTCAAAATGTTATTGCATCAATGATCTGTTAACATTAAAATCACTAAATATATGCCGTAACTATTTTGCTCTAGGCAACTCAAGGGCTCAGGTAATGTGATTACTATATGAATAATTGTCCAAAATAACATAAAATGCATAGGGTTTTTTGTTAAGTTACATACTTTCGTCGCCGGCCGGCCGATACATGCCGCGCATTAAGTGGGCCTGTCTGTCAATTAATCCCCGGGCCACTTTTTCCCCCCAGTCCGCCCTGTGGGTGAGGGTGGGAGTGATGTGCTCCCACGACTTTGTGTGTGTGTGAGTACTCTAGCAGCACAGTTTTGAACTGTCCAGGGTTTTTTTGGGAACCCCAAACAGGACACCATTGCAGTAGTCCAAGCGGGAGGTGACGAAAGCATGGACTAGGGTTTCTGCAACCGACTCCGAGAGTGACGGTCGGAGTCGGGCAACGTTCCTTAGATGGAAAAAGGCCGATTTGGTAACAGACTTGATGTGGGAGTGGAAGGAAAGGGTGGAGTCAAAGATGACACCCAGGTTGCGGGCTTCAGGAGATGGGGAGATGGAGCAGCCGTCAACCTCAAGGATGAAGTCACCAACCTTCCGGAGCAGCGCCTTGGGTGCCACAATGAGCTCTGTTTTCCTGGTGTTGAGTTTGAGATAGTCGGACGACATCCAGGTTTTTGTGTCGTGCAGGCAGTTGACGAGAGACTGGGAGGGAGCTGGGAGGATGGAGTAGTGCTGAGATATAATTGGGTATCATCAGCATTGCAGTGGAAATTGAGTCCATGATGGTGGATGATCTGGCCGAAGGGGGAGCATGTAAATGGTGAACAGGAGGGGGCCAAGCACAGAACCCTGGGGTACACCGTGATTGACTGGGGCCGGGGGTGAATTTGAGCCATTAATGGTTACAAACTGTGTTCCCTGTTATGGAGGTAGGATGTGAACCAGGATATGGCTGTGCCAGTGACACCTAGGAGGTGAAAGAAATTAAAATCAATGTTCATATGGCGTAATTTAGATTAAACATACTGTAAACTTAAAACTGTTATTATTCTGAAAATACTTCATTTCCGGTTAGCATTAGCATGTGGCAAATGTTATTTCTGAATATTAAAGGAAAGTACAGTTTTATTTTGAAAAGCTTTATTGAAGGACAACCCCGTCGGTTACATGACATTGATTGATTGATTGATTGATTGATTGATTGATTGATTGAAACGTTTATTAACAGCTTGTATATTGGGTACAGTACAGTACAGCTCAAAAAATACAATTGTTAAGGGGATGCAGACCAGAGAAAGACTTTCGTCTTATTTACATCAGGGTCCCCCATTTCCAATTCATCATATCATGTAAGACATATAAGACATATTTGACATACAGATGGCTTATTTACAATTTACATACAGGTGTTTTTTTACATACAGATTGCTTATTTACAATTTTCATTTTAGATTTCGTTCTAATACATCCTAACCGGACATTTAAGACATACCAAGTCTACAGATATACAGTTAGTAACATAGTCTAAAATGCGAGTATATACATAGATGGGGGGGGGGAAGCTGTCCATTGTACGACCGGTTGAGATTTGTACCATTACCGGGGCAAGTTTTGCAATGCTCTCCCCCGAAGGTGCTCTTTAAGAGAGGTTTTGAAGGTAAGTCTAGTTTTACTTTCCTTTACAGTTGTGGGAAGAGCATTCCACCTTGATGTGGCATAATTTTGAAACGTGTATTCCCCCTTCACATCACTTCCGGCTTCACGTTAACAATGATTATAGCCGTTAAAATGCATTAAATAAAAAGTCATGAATGAGAATACGAGGAGAAAAGGCATGTGGAGTTATACAATAAACATCTAAATCCTCTTATTTACGCGATATCAGACACAGAAGAACGAGTGGAGGAAGACCCCCCCCCCCCCATCGTCGAAGCAGCCAATGAGAGGAGGAGCCAGGAATCCGATATACAGACTCTGCACGGAGAATCTGCCTCTCTTCTTCCTCCTTCCCGACACGGCGCTGTGTTTTGTTTCGCTCTGTCTGTTTCAAAACCACGTTACTTCATTAAAGTACCCATTTGAACTTTTCCGGGACTACATTGTCTCATTTTAACTTCTTTCTGGACTCGAGAACAACGAACAGATCTACAGATGTCAGATAGGCGGGTGAGTAGGATGGTGTGGGAGATGGCTCGAGGAGCGGACAGTGTGAGCTGGATTACTGGTGTCATTTCCTGGTTGCTGCGTGGGGTTTGCGAGACAGCGAGACACCGCGGAGCTCAGCCTGAGCACACACTCACACTCACAGCCTGAGCTCCGAGTGTGTGTCGGAGCTCCGCGCAGCACCGCGGCTGAGAAAAGATAAGGCTGAGTGAGTGTGTGTGCGGAGCTCCGCAGCGTTCCGTCACTATGACCAGGAAGACAAAAATGGAAATAGAAAAATCTCCAACGAGGCGTTCTGGGGCAGCATAGACACGTATTTTCTGTGTTTTACTCGCTACAGGGTGTACTTTGAGGGTTTGTGACTTTGCAGACCGTTTACATGCATACAAATCTACATAACACACAAGGGGACAGGTAATAACCGGAAAAGCATGACATGGGATCTTTAATGTTCAGATTATTTGTGTACATTATATGCATTGCGTGCGTATAGTGCCAATAAACAATACATTGGTACAAAGTGACCATGGTTACCTTCTGCTAACAATCCCACAATGCAGTGCTCCACATTTCATTACATTATGTACAAAATATCTGGGAAATATCAGAAAGTGTTGTGTAAGTTCAAAATTAAATTAAAAACCTTTATTTATCCAGGTGAAATCCCATTGAGATCAATGATCTCTTTTTCAAGGGAGACCTGCAGCAGTAGGTTCCACATGAAGACATACACACATGAACAACAAAAGGACATCATACAGCAACATTTACAGGGATTACAATGTACATATCTATCCACATGTACAGTACAGGTACCAACAGCATCTGAGTGTTTTAATATAAAGAAATGAAGACACTGCTTTACAGCATTCCCACCAAATAATGGACATGGAGTTTCAATTGTAACAACGTCATTTTGTACTTCTTTTCTCATGCTCAGACCTGCAGTAGAACATACATTAATCAAACGTTCCACTTGTATTATGTATTTTATAGGGCTTTAAATAGAGGGGTTTGAATAGACAGTTGACAGTATTTTCTAAGTTGTGAAACAGATATACATCAAACATTTCCTTTGTTAAAAAAGAAAAACATAAACTGTAATATTTCAACACAGTGTAACCAGAAGAAGCTGGCTTTATCCAATGTTCAGATTTCTGGTTCAGAAATGTATGCAAAAAGCTAACATTTAATAATATAATGCCTTAATTACACACACATAAATGTATTAGTTAAAATGTTGATGAACTTGTAGCGTCTCAACTTCAAATGTGAAATCACATGTTTGTTCAGATCATTTTAAATTAGTTTACTAATTAGTTGTTTGCTTTTTTATGTGCTGTGAGAAAAAAATATACATTTACTACACATAGCAACTCTGTTTGTTGATGCACATACTGTCAGCCAAAAAAAACCAACAAAAATCACTTTGGAGGTTTAATTAGGACTGCTGAATCTTTAGCAACCTGCTGAAATTAAAATTATGTAAATGTATCTATTTTCCACACAGGCGCGCCCACTGTTATGTGTGCTTTTAGTCTTATTAAGTTTAAGACGCAGCTATGGAATTAAACTGTAGTCTTTGGAGATGCATAACATTAAGTATACTATCCATAATTTAAGACACTGTAGAGACTTTAAAGTATTTAGAAATATCATTTATTGTATATATACTTCCTGCTATCCCAATAAAGTGCTCGCCGAAGCATTGAAATCGTTTTTTATTTGCAAAAGAAAGTGCTGAGTCACACACTTTTTTATCTGAGGAAAATATTTTTGGAAATATGTCCCTACCATTGAGGATGAATTCACCAAGGCCATCTATGAAGGGAAATCATACAGTGTACAAGAACACAAGTGAAATATGTATTGGTCTGTAAATTATAGAGGAGTGCAATGCAACAAGTAACAATAATAAAATAAATGGATAACCATTTAAATAATATAAGTCTGTATATGGCTCCATCAATAACAATTTTATAAAAAAAAACGGTCTTCTCAGAAATACAGTGTAAAGGATCAACCCCCATTCAACTCCCTTTGATCCTCCACTGATGGTACTCAACCCTACCTGCTCCTACTCACTCCATTAGACAAAGGGTTGCACACGCACACAGCTGTGGTTGAGTGAGTCACAGGGATAGTGTGTGTGTCCCTACCTGTCAATCAAAGCTCCATTAGTCGCTACTTGGCTGGGCGGCTCGGGGTCCACTGCTGTAGATGTAGATGTGAGATGACAGCGCTGTGTTTCCTCCTCAATATACACATTTTCCATGCGTGTGTGTATTAATGTGTGCCCTGATAAACCACAGACACAAAGCAACACACACACCTGTGCCTGTTGGATTCACATGAGGAGAAGACATGTGCCTCTTCTTTGTGTGCATGGACATGTAATGGCGCCCCGAGGGAAGCTGGATTCCTGCAGGATGTACATGTTATGTAAAATTGAAATCTATTTTGCGGACTCACAAGCATTTAAAGTGTTTGTGAGTGCGCGTGTGTCCCCTGCGCCCCCCCTGGAGGCAGGTCGTCATGAATCATGTCAACGCAGATCTGCTATTAAAAGGAGCCCTCTGCACTGAGTGGAAAGTCTCACACACACACACACACACACACACACACACACACACACACACACACACACACACACACACACACACACACACACACACACACACACACACACACACACACACACACACACACACACACACACACACACACACACACACACAGTAGCCAGCAGTAGTGCATCACAGCGGTCATCACTTGGTGTTTCGTATGCGGAGCGTACGGACACAGATTAGTGGAGCTGCTGTAAAGCTCATCTGCTCTCCTCTTTTCTCCTTCCACCTCATTTTTTATTTTCAAATCCTCTCATCTCCTGCCTCTCCCTCGCATTTCTTCCTTCTTTTGCACCTCCTGCCCTATCTTCTAGGACATACCTCCTCCCTTTTTCACTTTCTACCCTTACTTATGTGCACTTCTTCCTTATATTCCCTATCGTCTGCATGTTCCTCTTGTATCGCTTCCTTCACATTGTTGCACCTATTTCTTTTTCTTACTGTTTGCTCTGAACCTTTTTTATTTTCTCCTGTATCTCATGTTTTTCTCCATCACCTTTTCTCTCTTCATTACCTCCTTGTCATGGACTCGTTATCAGCACCATCCTTTCTTCTGCGCACCTGCCCATTCTCTGCACCTCTTTTCCCCTTTTTATCACCCCCCCTTCACCCTCTCATCGTTTTTTGTACTTTCTCTCTTCTTCTTTCTACAGCTCCTACTGCTTTTATAGCACTTCCTTTTCACCTCTTTTCTGCTTTCCTTTTCTTCTGCACCTTTCTGCTATCACTTACCGCTTTTCCTTTCATCAAAATCTCACTTCCTCTTCGCTTGCTTCTCCCCTTTTATAACCTCCTTTACTTAATTCTGCTCGTCCTTCTGAACGTCAATTTATTTCCACCTTTCCTCCCTTCTTCTTAGTTCTGCCCCCCTTGCCTTTAATCAACTGGACTTATGTAAACACTTTTTGTTTCCTGCACCTTCTTCTTCCTTCTGCACCACCTTTTCATACTTCTCCTCCTGTCCCCCCCGCCCTGCTTTTATCTCCTCTTCACCCCCACTTGATTTCTCTCCTCAATTACTACCCACAACTTTGCTACACCTTCCCCTTGTTTGGCATCCCAATGCACCATTTCAGCTCCTGTTAGATCAATAGCAATAACATTTGTAATAAGAGATGTGATCAGATACAATACATTGCTTGCTGGAGAAAACAACTGTTCAAAATAGATGAATTCATAATTACAAGAAGTCAAGGTTTAATTCTAAGTAATTTCTTCATGGAATAAACCGTGTGTGATTAGCCGGTGGCCTGCAGGTTGCCTCTCAGTTAGTGTGTGCATGTCTTAGTAGTTTTGGAATGGATAATAACTTGAGCGTTAATCAGCTTTGGTTAAATCCTCACATTTGTCTTGGGGTAAAATTGTCCTAATTCCTTTTCTCTTTCAGGTGTTTTGTGAAAAACACTCATAGCTCAGGGAACATTATCCTGTAGGACACGACATGTTTTTGTGTGTGTGTGTGTGTGTGTGTGTGTGTGTGTGTGTGTGTGTGTGTGTGTGTGTGTGTGTGTGTGTGTGTGTGTGTGTGTGTGTGTGTGTGTGTGTGTGTGTGTGTGTGTGTGTGTGTGTAAAGTGAAGGCAAGACTGCCATCTATTGTTCACTCGTGATCTCACCATGTGTGCATGCAGCCACTGTGGAGTGCCTTTACTTGTCCCCACATTTATTTTTAATTGTTTCATTTGTTATACTATTAAACGCCATGTGTTGTTTATGGATACAAAAGTGAATATATTGCAGCTATAACTTAGACTCTCTGAAAGGTTGCTGAATGAGAAATACAAAAGTGTTCTTCCAATAGATTTGACTTTATTCTGAAAGATTCACACTTAAACTGACATGTGCTGTTGTTTCCAAATCCTTAAACATTTCCCGGTGATGGAAATGTTCTTTCTCAAAGGCAAACTGTTCTGTGACTTCTTTTTGCACTTTCAAATGATTCTTTTTAAAGCAAATAGGGGCTCTATAACTGTATGCTCATTTGAATTCTTTGCTTCCACTTTGATATGTTTCCATGCTTTAATGTTCAAAAAGCTCTTTATTGTTCTCGTACTGCCTGTGCTGTAGCACCTCTTTCCACCCTCTGTCTGAAACCAGAGCCCATTCTGCTCTGATTGGTTAGCTGGCTGGCTCTGTTGTGATTGGTCACCGACTTGGAGATGTCCCGCCTCTAGCTAGAGTTCCAGGTACAACGCATTGGAGCTCTTGCCAATAGAAGCCCGATTGTTATATAGTGATGTCACTATGTTACGGAAGTAAACAAAGGAGTCTAATGGAGGCATTTCAGGCAGGGGGGGGGGGGGGGGGGAGTTTGTGGGAGAGAAATTCCCAAACGTTCCAACCTTTGCAGACCATTTACATGCACAGAAACCTATATAACACACTAAAGGGAAAAGCATAAAAGGGCCTCTTTAATATTGAGGTCCACCATGTCCCACAGTTTACATGCTTACATGATACATTACACCTTATGAGCTGTTTCATACCAAATGAAATGTCAATATTAGCCAGTGGACAAAGTTTTCTTTTTATTCACACTCGATATAAGTAACATTTCGGCAACGGGCAAATCCAGCCAGCACAAATACACGAGGCAAACACTTTGTACTGTTATTGCTGTTATTTCTTTAAAGCTCTGCAGTGCAGTTGTTTGCCTAAAGATCCGATATGTGCTGCAGGATCTCACCACAAAGTGCAATATGATGTTTGGCAGGTCTGAGCCTCTGAGTCTAAATCCAATATATTTCTTTACTTCTGACTCAATAAAGTTCTTGAGGACAAAATTGCATTCCTCCAACGTGTGTTGAAGCTAAACAATTATCTGGTTAGTTTTGCTTCAATTCTGCTGGATTATGTGATGGGCTTAGTTGTGAGGAGATGCAGCAGAATAATGGAAGAGCTCTCTTCAAGAGTCTGTTTGCAGCTTTAAAAGGAAAACATATAATTGTTGAGGCAAAGAAAAAGCTTTCTTATCATCACAGTTATAAACACGATATCCAGATGTTAGTTTTCACAATAAAGGTACATCTAACAACGATGCACCTTGAGGGAAAAAGTGTGACAGATTTTTCTGTTGAAATGAACTAATAAAAATAAATCTATAAAAATATTATAAATATCAAATTCAAAACAAAAGACCAAACGGAGTAATTTGTTTTACTCATCATAAGTTGTGTCCTTTATCTCTTGCCTGTACTAAAGTAAAAATAAAAGTACAGTACAGAAAACATGTGTTTTAAAGTATTTACCTTTTTAATGCAAAGTTTTATATTGTTTTCATTAGTTTACAAAAGAAAGACAAACTTGGAGGCTCATTAGTGGGTTTTGGTAGTCTCCAGCTTGTAGATATTTTCTTATTTCTCCAATTGTGTATAAGACCTCTGTTACCTACTGGCACGTTGTCATAGCAACCTCTAGTTAGTCTCGATAAATACTACAGGATTTTGATAAGACTTAGTCCCAATTAGGCCAGCAAACACACATTTAGAAGGCCACAGTGGAAATCGCACAGCCATAGTTCCCACAGGCTTTTTATTCCACAAATGTCATCTTGCATATTTGTCTGAAATGGGACTTTAACAAAGTAAAGCCTCACATGATTAACTGTCAGACGAGATCAGAGCGAAACGTGAAATATTGATCTATGCCCAGTACATTGTGTGTGTGTATGTGTGGCCTAGCATTACTATACTTGTGGGGACCTACATCTGTTTACACAGTCACGTGTGGGGACATAATGGAGGTCCCCATGAGGGGGAATCATTCATTTTAGGGTGAAGACTTGGTTAGGTTTAGGGTTAGGTTAAGGGTAAGGGTTAGGCATGTATTGGTTATGGTTAAGGTTAGGATAAGTCTCCAGGAAATGCATGTAAGTCAATGTAATGTCCCCTGAAGTGATGTATCCATGGTGTGTGTGTGTGTGTGTGTGTCATCTAAGCCTTTCCTCAGTGTGAACACCTACAATAGACAACATATAAACCTCAAACACACATACTCACAATCTCTCATTCCCTTACGCAATCACATGACAACCTTAAGAAAAATGTAAATAATGATAATGGATTTAACATATTTTTTTTCACAATAATAATTAATAATAATAATTATTATTATTGTTATACAAATTATAATCACAATAAGTATAACAATGAAAATATAAATAATGTTAATAATAATAATATTAATATAAAAATTAATACATTGTATTTCTAAAGCGCTTTTTGTGGTTCACAGATCAAATATTACGGTTACAATTATTTAACAAATATTTTAAGAAACACTTCCTCTTAATGACACCCATAAAGCTACACAATATATATATACTTTAAAAAAATGCTTACCTTTTTTATTATTGCTATTATAGGCTACAAGTTACTTATACTGCACCTATTTTAACCATTGTTGTATGCTTTTCTATTTATTTATCACACATGTGTTTGCCCCTTATTTAATTTGTTAACATATTTATCTTCTAGTTTTACTTCATTTGCACCGTCCCTTTGCTGTTATAACACTCTAGTATTTACCGGCTGTGGGAACAATTTATGATATTTCTCATCCTGATATATGTACATATTGTTTTTGGAAAAACTGAATTGACTCTAAAAGGCAAGCAGTTTTTCCTCATGGTGGTTTCTTAAGTGCCTGTCTGCCAATCAGAGGACTATAGGTGTCATACATCATTAAATGGAGCTTGGTTGGAAAGCTGTGGGTAAAGCAATATAAAAAATGCAGTCTTGTTATAATTGGGTAAATAATGACATGTCCAGGGGGCAGTTTGAGACACTGGATGCTAGCGAATAAGTAGATGTTTTGGCTCCTGGTTCCTTGTTAATAAGAGATTGTTGAGGGTGCAGGAAAGCAGACTATTTGACTGTCTTCTTGTTACATTGGACCCAGCTTTCGATATTTAGTATGAGAGTAAATAAGTAAGTTTGTTCTACCAATGCAAATATTATATACATGATTTCCAAGGCTAGTTAGTCTGTGTGTAAATTCAAAAACATAAACACATTGGACCAAATGCAGAAACATTCTCTTTAAACCATTTCATTTAATTTCAAACCTTTATTTATCCCGGTGTATCCCATTGAGATCATTGATCTCTTTTTCAAGGGAGACCTGCTCAAGTAGGTTCCACATGAAACATAACCATTATCAGTCTCTAAGTGAAGTAAGTAAGCCATTTAGAAGCAGAACACAGACACAATAAGTATCTTTTTATTTTGATAACAATAGCATGCCTTACGCCTCTCAATGGAAAATATAATAACTTTAGTGTCTCTAAAACATAATAACAAAAAATCAAATAAAAAGTTAACAATACGTTTTTATCTTTCTCAAATGTTAAATGCATGTTTCCTTTCCACAAAAAAAAGCGTAAAAAAAAAAAAAATACAAATAAAATAAAGGGGTCCCCTATTAAGCATGTTTGGTTCTCTGCTACGCACTATACTTCTTACCTGACTGCATTCAGCTTTAATGAACTCTCCATGCTGTTAATAGAAACTTCACCACAGACTGAAAACAGTTGACAAAGTGAACAATGTTGAAGTCTGCTCAGAGCAGAAATATTGAACGGTTACTGTTCTTATCTAAAAATATCAAGTGAATCTCACATCATACCATAAGGAAAGTAAGCAGATTAGATGCCACAGACGACACAACAGTCATCGGCCTGATCACCGACGGCGACGAGACGGCGTACAGAGAGGTCGGAAACCTGACATGTTGGTGCCAGGGTAACAACCTCCATCTCAACGTCAGCAAAACAAAGGAGCTGATTGTGGATTACAGGAAGCAGCAGAGAGAGGGCCACGCCCCCATCGCCATCAATGGGACTACGTGGAGAGAGTCAGCAGCTTCAGGTTCCTCGCTGTCCACATCACTGAGGACCTGACATGGACTCTACACACCATCACCAAAAAAGCTACAGGTGCACCATAGAGAGGATCCTCACCTTCTACAGGTGCACCATAGAGAGGATCCTGACCTTCTACAGGTGCACCATAGAGAGGATCCTGACCTTCTACAGGTGCACCATAGAGAGGATCCTGACCTTCTACAGGTGCTCCATAGAGAGGATCCTGACCTTCTAGAGGTCCACCATAGAGAGGATCCTGACCTTCTAGAGGTCCACCATAGAGAGGATCCTGACCTTCTACAGGTGCACCATAGAGAGGATCCTGACCTTCTAGAGGTCCACCATAGAGAGGATCCTGACCTTCTACAGGTGCTCCATAGAGAGTCCTGACTGGCTGCATCGCGGCCTGGTACGGCAGCTGCACCGCCCTCAATCGTAAGGCTTTACAGAGGGTGGTGAAAACGACACAGAACATCATCAGGACGGAGCTGCCATCCATGGCTCAGGAGGAAAGCCCTCCGGATTTTCAAAGACCCCCATCACCCCAGCCACAAACTGTTCTGTCTGCTGCCGCCTGGCAGGCGTTACCGCAGCATCCGGACTAAAACCACCAGATTCAGAGACAGTTTCATACCACCGGCCATAAGACTGTTAAACACCTGAGCTTGCACTATTGTTATTGTTGTTTGTTTGTCTTAAATTGCACTGTTGAGGAACCTGCGATCTAAGTTGTGCATACATTACATAATTACACCGTAGTTTTGTTTATGTTATGACAATAAACCTTTGAATCTTGAAAAAAAAAAAACAGTGTTGGGAGGGTTTCTTTCTTTTATGTTAGCAATCAACAGTGTTAATAGAAAATGGCTGGGTTTTGTAAAATGAGTGAAACACACAATTCTTCATTTTTAAATGCAAATTGTAAACAGGAAGCAATATGTTTTATTTGTTTTATTTATCTTTTTGTTCCTTGGTTGACCCAAATCTTTATTTTATCAATTATGAGAGTCATAGAAATATCTCAAAACACAGACATAGGAAGCCTTAATGTCCAAGCCCAATAAATCAGACTAAAGACACACCATCTCTAACCAGTAACTACAGTAGCCCTACTATATACTAAATTGAGAAAATAAATCAATGCTGTGACATTTAATCATCGAAAGAACCAAATGCACGATTTGAAAAGAAAAATCAAATATAACAGTTGCAAGAAATAAAGTTCATGTTCATGTTCAACTTTCACAAGCTTTTCATCACTGCACACGGGAGGTATTCAACATCACTCTTTCAAAATAATTCATCACTAAAGATGTCAAGGTTTCTGGTTTCACGCTTATCGAATACATCTGTGTGGTTGCTGTTGGCAACAGGCACGACATAAGACTACCTTGATACCTTCAGCTGAAAAACATCAGGAAATGTATTAACTAGTCCCTAATGGCTCTACACGTTTAATAAGCAACCTGCTACGCTGCGTCTTGGGGCCAGAGTTAGTTCTGGGTTTTTAAACATTTACACATTCAACGCAGCTCTCATTAAAAGGAAGAGCGAGAGGAGCTAAACACACGTTTTAAGATCAAAGATAACCTCATTAAAACGGTGGGCATCAAGCCTGAGATCCTGTGTTTTTAATGAGAGCTGTGTCTGACATTGTGTTTACTTGGATTTACTTCTGCAGCTCTAATATAGCCTTTGTTAATAAGGCCATACTATCTTAGTCTTTTCACATTATATGTTCTTATTTTAAGGATTCTCATTCATAGCAGGGCCATTCAAAAAATGTTCAACTGTATTTTTAGGCGTAGAGGTATCCGTAAAAGGGTCAGCCAAAAACTGGGAACCTGTCTGAGGTCATCAGTAACTTTGTATTGTCTGATTTGGCTTTATTAGGTTAATCCGTTCCCCCATTAGGCCTTCAACCACCTGACAAACAATCCCATAATTAGTTTCTGTTTGTATTTGAGCCTTGTGCTTAATTTGGATATTTCCCTTTTTACACTGTAGGTTGCGTAAAAAGGTGTGCTCTGAACACTTGCTCAGTGGGTGAATTTTGATTGGATAGCATTGTCTCGAGTCGTACTCAGCCCCACCAGAAGTGGCGGTTGCCGCTTTTAACTAGTGAGCTAATTTGCTAGCAATGATCATTCGCGGAACCAAATTAATACAGACTACTTTATTAACACTATCAAATTAACAATGGCTTCTTTTGGCATCAGTTAAGAGTTTGGTAAAAAACAACAACACATTTATAACTTTTATAGTACTGTGTTCATCGGAGCAATCGCAATCGCGGCTGGTTGGATATCTTCTGCTTCACAGCCAAAATGATGATGTGTAAGAAGTGTCCAGAGTTCCACACTCAAATGTTTCCCCGTTGTGACACATCTATACACTCATATCAGCAACTTTAAGTACATAAGAACACGTTTTGTATTAGTCTGGGTTGGATCCTTGCATGTAGTTGTATATTGTTATTAGGAAGTTTGGTTATGTTTGGCCATTCCTGGATTTCCTAAAGTTAAAGTTACTTTCAGGCCTAAGTTACAGCCTCCTGTGTTTAGGTCCACCCTGCTCCACTTTCCAAAATCAATTCTTTCTTTTAAAACATAATTCAGTTTGGACAGTCCAAACAGCCCTTGAGTCACAGCAGAGTCAACAGAGCATGTCAGAACATCTTTAGCAGAGTGCAACTCACAGGGATAAAGTGCATACGTTGTGATTGGCTGTCCCCAGTGGACGCAGGGTCACAGATTCACAATATGAGCCTCACTGACAGAAACATTGCACAAGTCAAGGACTTTTCAATGCCTGGTGGCGCGAGACACCGATGATGAAAATCCCTAAGAGTTTCTGACATTGGACGTTTGTTAGTCTCCATAATGGGTATCAGACATATGGATTGTGTTGTCTGCGTCGCCTTGAAGAATAGGATCTCTGCAGCATGCGTCATAAAGCATCCAAACGAATAACAGGAAAACCTGAGTTATATCTGCAGGGCAGAGAGACAGCAGCGCTACATCGTTGGTCCGATCTGATAAGGCCTCTATCAGGAGGATGCAAGCGGTTTTATACCATCATTTATGTAGACGAGACGCGTCTTCTATTGATCTGTCAGCAATCCTAGGTGTCACGGTGCATGAGTAAAGGTGTGCGGAACCTTTCAATTACAACATCTGAGGCCAAGTCCCTCTCGGTCAAACATACATCTCTCAAACTTTGCAACTTGCTCAAATCCATGCATTTGTAATTATACTGCACATAATAATTTCCCTTTTACTGATCTTCACCCTGTACGAACTGCATCCTCGATTTCCTGAACTACAAAGGAGTTTTTACATGATTCTTATTAAACTTCTGCTCAGATTTAAACTAATGAAGTCATGATGGGAACTACACTGAACAAAAATATAAACGCAACACTTTTGTTTTTGCTCCCATTTTTCATGAGATGAACTCAAAGATCTAAAACATTTTCTATATACACAAAATAACCATTTCTCTCAAATATTGTTCACAAATCTGAAAAAATCTGTGATAGTGAGCACTTCTCCTTTGCCGAGATAATCCATCCCACCTCACAGGTGTGGCATATCAAGATGCTGATTAGACAGCATGATTATTGCACAGGTGTGCCTTAGGCTGGCCACAATAAAAGGCCACTCTGAAACGTGCATTTTTGCTTTATTGGGGGGGTCTGGGGGGGTCCAAAAACCAGGCAGTATCTGGTGTGAGGGGTAGGGGTAGGGTTAGGGGTAGGGTTAGGGTAATGTTGTGAATCGAGTGGCACATGGTGGTGGTGGGGTTATGGTATGGGCAGACGTATGTAATGGACGACGAACACAGGACACTCGATTCACAACATTACCCTAACTCTGCCTGCTCAGCTCATCCGGGGAACATAACTTGAACTCGGCCGTGTTTGTTGTGCTGTTGCCTTGTGGACTATTCTTCATGCTTATATCGGACTATTGTGACTTGCTCCCCGTTTAAAACAGACGGTGCATGAATGCGGTTTTGTGGTAAGTAGTAGTAGTAGTAGAACCTTTATTTATCCAGGAAAATCAATTAAGAACAAATTCTTATTTACAATGATGACCTGACAGGAGGCAAAGGCTTCCTGAGGGGATGGGGTTTGGGAGGAAATAAAAAGACACACTCCGGGCACTACAGAACCCAGGAGACAACACAAACACATAGAGCAAAGATGACAGGCATAGCAGTTAAACATATACAAACTCTAAAACAATATTGCTGTGGTTCAATCAGTCATTAAGTGAAATTCAAGTACTTTATTTATGTGTTGCTTATGTTTTGAGTCAGCTAACGTTAATGAATGTTAAGGCTTAGGTTAGTATGTAAGCAAGTGGTTGCTACATCTGTGCTAACGATGGTAATCGTAGCCTCCAAGTTATAACGTAATAGAGAAGTGTTAAGCATTAAGTGGGATAATACTGTAGAATAAACGGCTTCTGTTTGAGGTTGGTAAAATAAGGTCATCCTTGTAAGTTAGAGATATTTTATTAGATAGGTGACTGTATGCATCGCTAAGGTTGTGTATATTACACATAATAATGTCATATTTCAAGATGATTACTTAGATATTACAATATGGTTGGTTGAGCTGGAGTTCATTATTGAGCTTACACGTTAACGTCACAGTCATATCTGAAGAACGAACTCAAACCTTGTTCTTTTTATTAATTGTATTACCAAATTGGTATCAAATAAATAGTAAGTATTGGTAACACCAATGCTGATAAAGTAAACTATTTTATTTGAGTATTTGTCTCTGGGAGAAGGTACTGTACCCAGTTCGGCAGTTACGGCCCGTCCACACAGCGGCGTGCGTTGAAGCTTGCCGGCGGGCGTGTCTGAAACTCGACCAACAACCAATCACATGAATCTCCCGCCCCTGACACACAAGCAGCAGTTTGATTGGCTAGAGATTGTACTGGCATATGATTAGATTGGCTGACGCTTCTGCCGAGGCGTCAAAAGTTGAACATTGCTCAACTTTTGCAGCGAGCCACGCCAGCAACGCTCCGCGTCGCTTCCCACAATGCAGTTCGGCGAAACGTGACGTCACCCCATTCAAAGTGAATGGTGAAGCGTCAACGCACGCCGCTGTGTGGACGGGCCGTTATAGACTGGGCTTTCTTGTACAAGAGAATTTAAAAAAAAAATCAATATGGACCTGTATCAAAATTACTGTATAATTATCCTTAAATGATGTTATACAATGCACCTAATAAACAAGTATTGCATTTTGAAACATGATGTGCAACCATTTTTACTGTAATTTGTGTGCATTTTGTTGTTAACTAAGATTTTCATTTCATTTCATTTCAAACCTTTATTTAACCAGATTGGTCCCATTGAGATCATAGATCTCTTTTTCAAGGGAGACCTGCAAGATGACGTTATGATTTATTGTTTGTTATTATGCACGTGGACGCTTTGGACATACCTGGAGAAGGAAGAAATGGGTTTCGGAATGATGGGAGTTAAAGACAAAAGGCGGAGACTAGTGTTGAAACTAGTGGAGAAACGATCAAGATGCCACCTTGTCCCTCTGATCAGACGGCATCTTAAGTCAGGAAGTAGCATTATGAGTGATGAGTGGAGGGCATACAGGAGAGTGCTGAGTAACATGGGGTACAACCACTACACCATAAACCACAGCAGGTGGTTTGTGAACCCCCAGACGGCAGTCATATCCAACATATAGAAAGAGCTTGGTCGACCGTCAAAGGACATGTCTGTAGACTGAGAGGAATCTGTACATAGAGTTTGTTGGAGGAACACCTCAAGGTTCTTGAATGGTCATCTTGGCTTGGCTCTGCTCACCCTGATGGACTGCTTGGACGCTTGTTCAAGATACACAAAGCCTTTCCAGTCTTACCAAGTCTTTCATTTATGTCTGAGAAAAGCTTTTATGTTTAAATATGTGTATCAGTCATACTAAATAGCAGTGGCGAGCCGTGACTTTTATACCTAGGCCCTCTGCCTATCATTGTAACTCAATCTTAAAAATGACTCGGTTAATAATTTCGCAACGATGTCATCACTATCACTGAAGTGAGCCATCATGAACGAACTTATGCTAATCATAAATCTATCGATTAGATTTATGATTCGAAAATTATAAAAGTAGGGTAGACATGTGGATATTATCGGGCTGAACAAAACGTGCATTTATCTAACAGGTTCGTTTTCCACTGACCTTATTTCCAGCTATTTTCTAAAACCCTCTGGAGAAATCCCATTGCTTTTGTCGAGGGAACCCGAGCGCAGCTTACTTCCGGGTTTTAGGACGCGTCACTGCACCACTCTACACACATGTATAAACCTCACAGCGGGCGGAACTTGACATAAAGTCCGCGAAGATAAAGCCCACCCATTTAGAGGGAAGATATGATTGGTCAATTGTACTGTCATTTGACATTACTCTCTCATTGAGTTACTATAGCGGGCCCTCTGTGAATGTACAGAGGGACCAACAAGCTCTCCCGTCTTCACATAACTCGAAAGGACGGCATTTAACCCTTCACATTCCAAGAGTTTCAGGGTGCGTGGAAAAGGTAGGACCCAAATGCAGAATTTTAACAAAAAACGAGCTTTATTAAATAATAAAAGCTGTGTCAAAAGGCAGTAAGGCAAGGCAAGGCACGTTTATTTATATAGCACTTTTCAACACAAGGCAATTCAAAGTGCTTTACAAAAAATGAAAGACATTAAGAAAATGGCATTTAAAATCAGTCATTAAAAAGAAAAGCTAATAAAATAAACATTAAAAGAAAAATACATGGATAAAAGTTATTGTGCAGTCTAAGATATGAATAAAAGAAAAAATACATGGATAAAAGTTACAGTGCAGTCTAAGATATGAATAGTTCAATTAAAAGCAGCGACAAAAAGAAAAGTCTTCAGCCTGGATTTAACATTAGTCTTTTAATCCTAGATATATTCTTTAGGTGATAGTAGGCTGATTTAGTAACTGTTTTAATGTGACTGTTGAAACTCAGGTCAGAGTCCATGACTACACCTAGATTTCTGGCTTTATCTGTTGTTTTGAACATTACAGACTGAAGCTCAGCGCTAACTTTTATACGTTCTGCCTTGGCTCCAAAAACCATTACCTCAGTTTTATCTTTGTTTAATTGGAGAAAGTTCTGACACATCCAGTCATTGATTTGTTCAATGCACTTACTCAGTGTTTGAATTGGAGCATAGTCTCCTGGTGAAATTGTTACGTAGATTTGTGTGTCATCTGCATAGCTATGGTAACTTCTTTTGTTGTTTTTCATTATCTGAGCCAGTGGTAGCATGTAGATGTTAAAGAGAAGAGGCCCCAAGATGGAGCCTTGAGGAACCCCACATGTCATATTTGTCAACTCAGATGTGTATGTACCTATAGAAACAAAGTTGTTTATGTCCTTTAGGTAGGATTCAAACCAATTTAGAACTGTTTCCGAAAGTCCCACCCAGTTTTCCAGTCGGTCTAGTAATATGCTGTGGTCAACAGTGTCAAACGCAGCACTGAGATCTAATAATACTAACACTGAAGTTCTGCCACTGTCTGTGTTTAAGTGGATGTCATTAAAGACCTTTACAAGAGCAGTCTCAGTGCTGTGGTTTGGACGAAAGCCTGACTGGAACACATCGAAACAGTTATTTAAATGCATGAAATTACTCAACTGTTGAAAAACAACTTTTTCAATGATCTTACCTAGAAATGGGAGGTTTGATATGGGCCTGTAATTGTTCATTACTGAAGCATCTAGATTATTCTTTTTTAAGAGCGGTTTAATGACTGCAGTTTTCAGGGCCTGTGGAAAAATACCTGAGTGAAGAGATTTGTTTACTATATGAAGTAGATCTGAGGCCATGCAAGGCAAAACATCTTTGAAAAATCCTGTTGGAATAATATCAAGGTAGCAGGAGGAGGATTTCAGAAGTTGTATAATGTCCTCTAGGTTCTTATCATTAATCTGATGGAATTGTGTCATGGTATTTGAATTGTTATTAGGTGGACACAGAGACAACACATTTGCTGTTCCTGATGCAGAGGCACTGACTGCTTGTCTGATTTTCTGAATTTTGTCAGTGAAGAAGGAGGCAAAATCATTGCATGCCCTGGTGGATAGAAATTCAGAGGCTACTGACACTGGGGGGTTAGTTAGTCTGTCGACGGTAGCAAACAAGGCACGTGCGTTGTTTTTGGTAATGATGTCAGAGAAGAACGATTGTCGTGCGTTTTTCAATTCCAAATTATAAAGGCCAAGTCTCTCTTTATAGATTTCAAAGTGAACCTGGAGATTTGTTTTTCGCCACCTGCATTCATCTTTTCGACATTCTCTTTTTTCTGTTTTCACGGTCATGGGCTTTCTCCATGGAGATATTTTCTTGCCAGACACTTCCTTTACCTTAGTTGGAGCTATGGCATCTATAACATTTTTAATTTTTGAATTAAAATGATCTACTAGCTCATTTACTGAGATGTTAGCAGGGGCAAGTGTGGAAGAAAAATTCTGAGTAAACATTTCCCTAGTATTTTCAGTTAAATATCGCTTTGTGGTTATCTCTTTTTGAAAAAATGTGTGAACAGAAATAGAGCTCTCAAAGAAAACACAGGAATGGTCAGAGAGTGCAACATCAGTCACCACAACCTTAGAGATATTCAGACCCATTGATATAATTAAGTCCAGAGTGTGCCCCTTAATGTGTATGGGCTCCGTCACATGCTGAGACAGTCCATAGTTATCAAGAACACAAAACAGTTCTTTTGCCCCTCTGTCCTGGGGGTTGTCAACATGGATGTTAAAATCACCAACAATGACTAGACGGTCAAAGTCAATACACACTATAGACAGCAGTTCAGTAAAGTCATCAAAAAAGCTTGCACAGTATTTGGGTGGTCTATAGATATTTAGGAACAGAGCTCGAGAGGAGCATTTCAGCTGAAGGGCCACATATTCCAAATAATCAAAGTTCCCATAAGATGTCTTCCTGCATTGAATGGAATCATTGACAGAATAGCAACTCCACCCCCTTTCTTATGCATTCTTTCCTGACTCATAAAACTAAAGTTGGGAGGGGTTGATTCGATAAGAACAGCTGCACTGTTATTTTGTTCAATCCAAGTTTCTGTTAAAAACATAAAATCGAGATTGTGCTCAGTGATAAAATCATTGATTAAGAATGTTTTTCCTGCCAAAGACCTGACATTTAATAAAGCTAGTTTAAGTTTGTTAAACACACTATCAGTCAGGTTTTTTGTAACAAGCTGTGGCTGACATGGAATCACTGCTAAATTAGATAAACTCACACAAACGTTTGAGCGCTTCCTGTTTCTAAGATGATTCACCGCTCTTAATCTATTACCTATCAACACAGATATCGGCAAAGCTATAGGCAGGCAGGGCCCCGGCATGTCCTGGAAAGAGTTGTGAGTGCCATATGCCCTGGACCCAGAAAATATCAGTTTGCAGCGTTTTGTACACACACATCCCTATCAGGCTTTGAAGGGGAGGGAGGACCCACCACCCTGCTCCTCTCATCATAGGAGGGCAGGGGGAGGGCTACACTGTAGAAAAGGGGGTTTGGAAATCTGCTTCCATCTTCCTTGTTTTGTTTTGGTTTGGATGATTGTGGTAGGCATGGTGACGAAGCTGGGGGAGATGGTGCGCGTCTCTGCTTCGGTGATTTTGGTGGGCGTCGTTGAGGGGCGGGGGTAAAGGACATGCTGCCAACCCTGCGTGTCGCCTTCATGCGGTCATCGAACTCCAGGGGGAGGGCGAGGGTGAAAGGGTGAGCGGAGAGTAGAGAGAGCTGGGGGATGAAGGAAGAGTATCCTCAAAGGCGTTGACAGGGAGGGTGACGGGCAGTGGAGACTCCTCCATTTGTGTCATAGGTCTCCCATAATCAGAACATTCCTCAGGCGGGTGCAGTGATACTTCTTCAGGGTTGTCTGCGTGATGTGTTGTGTCTTTCTCCTGTTTGATTCCTCTTGCCGCTTGTCCTTGGCAGAGGGAACAGATTGATGACGTAGGCAGTTGAATATGTTAGAGATAAACAATTTCACTCCTGACTTGTTCAGACAAACTCCATTTGCCTTGAAAAGATGTCTGCGATCCCAGAAAAAGTTAAAATTGTCAATAAAATGGACAGAATGGTCAGTACAGACAGTTGAAAGCCACGTGTTCAGTGCCAACAATCTGCTGAATCTCTCCACTCCTCTTCTGACTGGCGGTAGAGGGCCACTGATGAACACCGCCGCATTTAGAGAGCTGACAGTTTCCAACAAACATTTAAAGTCTTCTTTCAGCACTTCTGACTGTTGTTTCACAACATCATTTGTTCCAATGTGCAGTACCACATTCTTCACAGTCGGATGTTCAGCCCCAATATGCAGGATCTTCTCAGCCAAGTCAGAGACCACATCCTTGGGAAAACAGAGTACTTTGGTGTTGTTCTTATTACACAGACCTTTTACATCTCTTACAGCAGAGTCACCCACAATCAGAGTTTCAGGCCCAGTGGTTAGCTTTCCCTCTAGCCTTTTACTTTTGGAGTAGTTATTGCTCCTTACCCTGCTGTGTGAAGAGGACAGGTTATCCAGGTCATCTGAAAGAGATCTCCGGTTCTCGGTCAGCGGAGCGTATCTGTTCTGGATTGGCACACTCGTGGTTTAGGAGGATTGTTTGTAGTTCTCCCTTCGGCAGCTGTCCACGGCTGTTTCCTAGTATGAATAGGGGTTGAAGAGGCGCTCTTCCTGGGTGATAACAATGCAGGCCAGCCGGTCGCATCACAGATTTCAGAGCGCTGGGCTCTGCCTGTTGTTCGTCCTCCCAAATCCCGTGGAAATGATTTACTCTTCGGCCTTGCACCCAGAGAGTTCGAGGAAGGACTACCACTTGTAGATTTATTACCCGGTACACAGCCCTCCTGTTCCTTGGAATCCTTGTAGCTGCTAACAAGCTGTGAGTTATTAGGAGGAGCTGGTCTCGGGCGGAAGACCCGGGGGCAAGGCAGAGTCCAAGGTGGGGAACTCGGGCGGACGGCCCAGGGGCAAGGCAGAGTCCAAGGTGGGGACTCGGGCGGACGGCCCGGGGGCAAGGCAGAGACCATGGAGGGGCGAAGGCCACAGCGGGCGAACTCAGGGGGCCGAGCATTAGGTCAAAGGCAGCGGCAGGAAGAGTCAGGGGGCCGGGCCCGAGGGCAAAGACCACGGCACTCAGGGGGCCAGGCTCGAGGGCGAAGACTGCGGCTCTCAGGGGGCCGGGCTCGAGGGCGAAGACCAGACAGCTCCGGAGGCCGAGCAGAACCCGGTGTCGGCCGTACAGGAACCGGAGCCAGTGGGACAGGCTTCGGGCAGGATCCCCCACAGAAGAGGACCAGGAGTTGGCAGGACCCCCGGCGCGACAGGTGATGGCGGGACCTCCAACGGAACAGGACAAGGGGTTGGCAGGACCCCCGGCAGAAGAGTTGTCGGCGGGACCCCCAGAGGAACAGGACATAGGATTAGCAGGACCCCCGGCAGGAGAGTAGTCGGCGGGGCCTCCAATGGCACAGGACATAGGGTTGGCAGGACCCTCGGCAGAAGAGTAGTCGGCGGGACCCCCAATGGGACAGGACATGGAGTTGGCAGGACCCCCAGCGGAACCTCCAACGGACCAGAACATTGGGTAGGGACTTGAGAGGGGACTCGAGAGGTGACTTGAAAGGGGACTTGAGAGGGAACTCGAGAGGGGACTTGAGAGGAGACCTGAGAGGGAACTTGAGAGGGAACTCGAGAGGAGACTCGAGAGGAGACTTGAGAGGGGACTCAAGAAGAGACTCGAGTGGGGACCTGAGAGGGAACTTGAGAGGGGACTCGAGAAGGAACTTGAGAGGAGACTTGAGAGGGAACTCGAGAAGAGACTCGAGTGGGGACCTGAGAGGGAACTCGAGAGGAGAGAGGAGACTTGAGAGGGGACTCGAGAAGGAACTTGAGAGGAGACTTGAGAGGGAACTCGAGAGGGGACTCGAGAGGAGACTTGAGAGGGAACTCAAGAGGGAACTCAAGAGGGGACTAGAGAGGAAACTTGAGAGGGGACTTGAGAGAGGACTTGAGAGGGGACTCGAGAAGAGACTTGAGAGGGGACCTGAGAGGGGACTTGAGAAGGAACTTGAGAGGAGACTTGAGAGGGAACTCGAGAGGGGACTCGAGAGGAGACTTGAGAGGGAACTCAAGAGGGAACTCAAGAGGGGACTAGAGAGGAAACTTGAGAGGGGACTTGAGAGAGGACTTGAGAGGGGACTCGAGAGAGGACTCGAGAAGAGACTCGAAATGGGACCTGAGAGGGAACTCGAGAGGAGACTTGAGAGAGGACTTGAGAGGGGACTCGAGAAGAGACTTGAGAGGGGACCTGAGAGGGGACTTGAGAGGGGACTTGTGTCGGTCGGTACGCCGAAAGGACACGGGGAGCTGGCGTCAGCTGGAGAGCCAACAGGAGACGAGGCGCTGGAGTCGGCCTGTATGCCGACAGGCCTCGGGGAGCTGGTGTTGGCTGGTACGCCGACAGGACTCGGGGAGCTGGTGTCGGCCGGTAATCCAGTCCTGGAGCCGAAACTGGAGTAGTGACCATGGCTACTAGGGCCGGTACTGAAGCCGGAACCATGGCTGCTGGGTCCGGTACTGGGGCCCGAACCATGGTTGCTGGGGCCGGAAACATGGCTGTGTGGGCCGGCACTGGAACCGGAACCATTGGAGCACGGGCTGGAATCTTGGTCTTGCGTCTCATAGAGATTCTTTGGAGGACCCGTGGGCCTCCCAAGGCCTGGTTATACCCCAGGAAAGGGTTAGAGGCTTCGGACAAGTCCTCAGGACAACTTGTGAAAAGTTGTAGCCACTCAGGCAACATGCTCCTGAGCCAGGGCTTGCGAGCAACCTCCTGACATGCCTCCTTCAACGCAGCCTCTCTACCCCATCTAGATGAGGCGCCCTTCCAAGTATACAAAATGTACTCCAGAGAGTACCCAAGACATTCCGCCTGTAGAGCAAAATAATCTGAGTCTGCTGAGTCGACAGTGGGTCGGTCCATTCTGTCAGGGTGCGTGGAAAAGGTAGGACCCAAATACAGAATTTTAATAAAAAGCGAGCTTTATTAAATAATAAAAGCTGTGTCAAAAGGCAGTATCCAAAATATCCAAAAACAAATGAGCAGCACAAGGAACATGGACCGTGGAATAACATGGAGGGAAAACAATGGACCGACATGGAACACAGGGGAAGACTAGACTAAATACACAGAAGGGTAATCACAGAACAAGACACAGCTGGGCAGGGGAGGGAGAAACACAAGGGCAACAGGTGAACACAATGAGACAATCAGACACACCAGGGAAACTAACGACAGGGAGGAGGACCAGACAAAACACAAGGAGGAAGGCAAAACACCAAATGAACAGATTTACAAAACCCATAACCAGACAGACAACACTAAAACCGTGACATAAACATAGGAGTGTGACAAAGAGAAACTGAACAGGCAGATTCGAAGGATTTATTTCTTTGGAAATGTTATTTTATATGCAATTAAATCAAGTTATTTAGGTAAAACTAATGAAAAATATATATATATAAAAAGAAAGAAAAGATATTTTAAAAAGAATGTTTTCAAATATGATATTTTAGAATATCTTAGGCCCTCAGAGAGGGCCTAGAGGGCCCTGACGACTCGCCACTGCTAAATAGTCATTATTTTGAGGCCTGAATTTCTTCATGTGTGAATAAAGTGTTTTGCTTGGCTCTTTTGCATCTTACTTTGCATTTCATGTGAAAAATGTGTATTAGGTAAGCGTGAATGTTATAACTCATTCATAAATGGTATGTGTATTAAACTTAAAAACAACGCACCCTGTCAGTATACATGTTAGTGACTCATCAATAGATGGTGATGTGTTTCACACTTTGCAATAAGGCTCCCTTTTGGCAGTTATAAATGTTAGTAATTCATTCATAAATGGTCATAAGAGTTGCAAAGAAACATCAAGATGGATGGGGGAGAATCAACTCAGTGAACAACAAATACCAAGGATGCTGGCTGATGAAGAAGACGAGTTAAGCTAAGTAGCCAATATAAGGCTTAGCAGTACAGATAAATGTGGGCTCACTATTTGCCAAGCAACCGGTCACAGTTGCCCTGTTTATCTCATGTCTTATAAAAGCGTATTAATGATTTATAAAGTGTTC
Organism: Pseudochaenichthys georgianus; assembly: GCF_902827115.2. Taxonomy (NCBI): domain Eukaryota; kingdom Metazoa; phylum Chordata; class Actinopteri; order Perciformes; family Channichthyidae; genus Pseudochaenichthys; species Pseudochaenichthys georgianus. The sequence goes on along the minus strand of NC_047509.1, from coordinate 33,786,433 downwards.
ACAACCTAATTAATACATTAATTACAATCTATTCGTAAACCCTTTATAAGGGTAGTCTTATTGTAAAGTGGTACTGAAAAAACATATGCTTACAGTGGCGAAGGAAATGCACTCTTTGAGTTGCTGAGACTTTGTCTTTTGCTTACATTTTTTCAAAGAAAGATGTCAAAACGAATATTCCAATTTAGAATGACCAGCTATTCCCCTATGGTATCCCCATTATTAACTGTCACAGTCATATCATATTCCTTATCATATTATCCACAAAATGCTAGATTGAACTTCCAATAAGCCTCACTAACAGCGTGTCACCTGGTTCAGTCTTCAATAACAGACCGACTCTGCTAATGACCATATAGAACAGGCTTTATTTATACCATGACCTATTCTTCTTTCTTCTCTTTACTAACAATGTGTTGCATCTCTCTTATACACAGATCCACCTATACACCCATGCACACACACATAATGACGTGATGCACTTCAAAGTAAGAGGTTGCTCTATAATGAGGGTCATCATAGCAGACATGGACCCAGTTTATTCCCACATCATTATCACCTTTTTCTCTCGGCTCTTTTAAAAATACCCCTGTTATCTAATTGTACTCGTAAACATGAAGATACAGGCATGCATGCAAATCAAAGTATACTGTATCATAGTTTCAGTACAACTTTTGGAAAAATACCTTTAGTAGAAGCTATGCTCACAAAATCACCACTGCGAAAAGACACAACATCTTTGACACACCCCCAAATTCCTTTAGTCAAAACAAAAACTGACATTTTTCAGAAATATTCAAATATTGGAAGTTATCTGAAACCAAACATGTCACACCTTAGTGAAGTATAATTGATAATAGTTGCATTACACAGGATATTAAACATACTTATTATTACATTATTGGGATCCATTGGCTATCAGGCTGAACATATTTGAGCAGTTTGGGACAATGGACGACATGTTGGGGGTTTATCTGGGTGTATCTGCGCCATTTTCCATCAACCAGTCATTGTTGCAGTGAGATTAGCAATTAAGCAAGAATGGAGTTGAGAACTAATTCAACCGGATTGTTTCACAAGTAACCAGTTTACAAGCTCATTAAGAGCTGAAAACTAAATCACTGTAAAACTTTATCCGATTAGCTCTATTACATTTCATCTCATAATCAGAAGATCGTGGGATCTAATTCAGCTCTACTTGAACATATCCCCACTAAGAAACAAGAACACCTTGTTTTTATTATGAAAACACTGCCACAATACATTATGAAGAACATGCAGCACCACAACATTTATGGAAAGCGAACAGTACCACAATACGCAACTATTTTACTAATTACTACTATTACGGAGTTTTATTATAATCCAGACACTGAAAACTTTAAGGCGTGTGCGGGTTGATCTAGTTCATTAGCTATCTTATTTTATTTTGATTTAATAACAGACTATCTTAAACTATTCCATACTGTCTGATGACACTTCATTCAGACATGGTAACAATATCCCTTTCAAAATCTGCTTAACGGCTGAATTATTTGCACGATGCCGGCCAAACAGTCATTTCTCTGAGGGGAATTTTTTTGTTTATATTATCGCTTTACTACAGCATAACATACATTTAGTTTGTATAGTTTTATGGTTAGGGTTAGTGTTAGGGTTTTTTATTATAGTGTGTAAACTTAACATTTTAAGCATATTACAGAAGTTTTCTAATGGTTCTCATTATTCATTATAATTATATTTTCATTGCTGGTAAATATACACAAAGACTAAAATACAACACAAGGGCTCTGCTGGTGCAGGCCACCACACGTGTGTCTGCAATGGGAATCCCACAAATGCTCAGCAGAGAGAGATTTGTCCAGTTTTAACAAGGTTGCTGGACAGTACATTTCCCCTTTAGCTTTTCTTCATACAGTCAGAACCTTTCTGGCCTAACAAGGTGGAGGCCATTTCATGTGACAGTGGCTGTGAGAGCAAACATGTTGACAGCAGGGGAGTGGTTGTCGGTTTGTTAAAATGTAACAAGACTGGTGTACGGAGGAATGTCTGCCTGTCACACATGTCACTTGGGACGCCACTGATCAAATTCTGACAGCCTTGAGGGAATGAGGCATCTCACTGTTATCCAGGATTTCCCCCCAAGAAATGCACAGCACAGAAAGTGAGATACAATTACAGGTCGAAGCAAATGAACACCTCCATTGGTAAAACAAATACTCCAACCCGTTTTCTTTGTGACATTTATATCTTTCTGGAGATATTTACAAACCTCAGAGTCTAAAACCATGCAAAAGATAAATCGTTAACTAGGGGTGTCAACATATAAGAATTTAGTAAATGACTGGTTAGTCTTGCCTATCGTCGACTTATTGGTGGATCGTGGGTTTTTTGGTTGATTGTTCCCCTTCTGTTTTCAATCAATCAATCAATCAATCAATCAATCAATCAATCAATCAATCAATCAATCAATCAATCAATCAATGTTTATCTATATAGCCCAATATCACACATGTTACATTTGTCTCAGTGGACTTCACAGTGTGTACAGAATATCAGTATGACAATACGACACCCTCTGTCCTTAGACCCTCTGTCCTTAGACCCTCACATCGTACAAGGAAAAACTTCCGGAGAAAACCCAGTTTAAAGGGAACATGGGAGAAACCTCAGGGAGAGCCACAGAGGAGGGATCCCTCTCCCAGGACGGACAGACGTGCAATAGATGCCGTGTGTAAATTGAAAAGATAATACATTTGCAACATAGGTAGACTAAATGTTTGGAAATGCATGTGTGTATAATAGGAACATGAATCCACGAGGATATCCATCCAGGACCTATGTTTTATGTTTCTTACAAGATATTCACATACAGCATAAAGTCAGCTTTTTATTTCTGCTGATTGCATTTACGCTCCAAAGAAACGTGTGTTGGCCACAAAGCTTATATTCTGATATTCCGAATCCAATGGGAAAACCCCATTGCCTTAAGTCGAGGGAGCCCTTGCAACGCTAACTTCCGGGATGGCTTGCAACAATATGTCATCACTGCATCTATTTAGCCTAGGGGGTAAAATAACAAAGGACAGAGTCTTGAACAGTATGTGTCCATACCCTGTGCTCGTATGGCACGTTAATGGATGTTTCAAACACTCTAACATACATTTAGTGGCATCGCCATATGTGACAACCAGACCAAGGAGAAAGAAACCGTATTTATATTTTCAGTTTGACGTTTTCATACGGAAGTTTTTTAACTCTTTCTTAGTTTCCAATCAAAATAATAGACTAAAGTTGCTAGTGGGCACAATGCCGTCTTTGACACTTGCACTTCTGTCTGTTCAAAATAAATAAAAAGAAAGTATCAGTGTGCATTTGTTTTTTGTTTGTCAAAATTGCAAGAAACTGTGACTCCAAAGACCGCTAATAAGAGTATTTCTGAAAAGGTTTTCGTCCCTTTTGAGTGGTAACATGTGATTTCAATGTTTTAATCATTATAATTTAACAGATTTCAGCACTAACTGCTCAAGGACAGTTATTTATGTAGACAGTACCATTTCAGCTGTGCACAGGCTTCACTACGGGAGCCCTGGGTCCCTAAGAGAGAGTAATGACAATCGGCAGATAAAGGGAAGTCAGCACATTAAACAGCATTAAGCCACTCAGTACCAGACGCATTACGGAGAGAGAAAGAGGGAATGAAGAAAGAGACGAGCCGGGAGAGAAAATTGCAGCAAGGCCCAGAGAAAGGAGCGAGGCAGTGATAAATCGCAGGACTAATCCGAGCTACTACAGAGGGATTAAATCGTTCTCTGCTGCACGCCGGTCTGCTCCGTCAGATGGCGGAGGTTAAGCAGACCGTTCTCTCCCTGTCCTGTTTTTCTTTCATCCACTCTTCTTTTCCTCATCCGTCCAATGGCATTAGAGAGGTGTCACACACACACACACACACACACACACACACACACACACACACACACACACACACACACACACACACACACACACACACACACACACACACACACACACACACACACACACACACACACACACACACACACACACACACACACACACACACACACACACACACACACACACACACACACACACACACACACACACACACACACACACACAGTGTTGAGCAGATGGAGTGTCAGGCTAATAGATGTCAGTGTTTCTGGTAATCTGATGGGGGAGAGAGATAACAGAGAGTCATTGATTTCCCTTGTGGAAATGTATGTGAGTGTGTGAGCACGTGTTGCTATGTGTGTTGCTATGTGTGTGTCTCCATTCCAATCGGCAGTATTATGCAATTCCTTAGGAGAACAATAAATTATATTCTATTATATTATTTAAATGTTAAATGGCTAAGCAGGGGGAATGGTGTACTACATTGAGAAACATGTTATTAAAGCAGTATTAAAGTAGTAAACAAAAATAACTATTATTTGAGATTAAAGTTGTATATTGAATATAAACATATGCATAATGAGCTTTTTTTTTAAATGAAACTATACGACTCAATAATATGTTTTCATGTTATAGGCATTAAGTGGGATCACAGTTCTGCATGTAGACTACAATGTTTTAATGGAGGGATAGTGCAGCATGTGTTACATAGCAAACATAGAGTTACTAACATAGTTAAATAGCAAGGTGGTTGACTATGTTGTGTTCCTATATTGTACATTATTTCTCTAGCATTCCCATTATTAATAATATTAATTTAAGCATCACGTTTATTGCTGAGATCAAGCATGGATTATCAATAGGCAAACGTGTTCAGCTGCTGTGGGAATACCCCGACCCCCAGGTGATCCAAGGGCTCTACTTTAGGCATGTCACTGTTTAGTCAGTGGTTAATAACCGCTCTTTTTGGCTGAGTGATACTATGTCTCTTCTAAAGTTGGAAACAATTAAGTTTACTCTCCGGGGTTCCTCAGATAAGTGTTACGCTCATTGGAGGCCACTGATCAGCTATGTAGACCGTCTTCCCCCTGATATGGTGTCGCTGTAGGGATTCTCCCTTTATTTATCCGTCTATAATTCTGATATGATTACTCCCCTGTCCGCCACACATGCAGCCCGTGTGACACCCCTGGATATGTGTTAGTATGTGTACATGTATGTATGTATGTATGTATGTATGTATGTATGTATGCAGGTATGTGCATGTATATTATTGTATCTATCATTTTGTATTGTATTGATGTACTGTTGCCTCAGTGCTCCGGGAGAGGGGTGGTTGGGATGGGGCGGGGTTAAGGGAAAGTGAGTAAGGGTTTTTTTGGGGGGGAAAAAATGAAAATGCCTTAATTGCTGTAATGCACTCTTACACTTTTTTTTGTACATGTGAATAAAAATATTTGGAAAAAAAATAATAACCGCTCTTTATATGGCACTTTTTTCCAAAAGGCACCGATGGCAGGGAGCTAATGTAATATGCAAGGCAATGAAAGAAACATCAGGAGCAGTTTAGGTTCTGCTTTAAGAACAGGAGAAGCTGGAGATCCAGCTACTGAGGTTATTACGGCAATTGTATGCATTGGGAATACGTTGTTAACACTGTATACACCTCTGAAGCTCATTATATACAGAAGCTATAGGGCCTCAAATCCACACCTGCATTATTACCTCAACTTGCAGAGGCGCTGTGTTCAGACTTTATCCAGCCTCATTAAAATTGTGTTTCATTCACAGAATTAGGCATGTGCAATAATACATTATACTGTAGAAGTATTCCTATTATTGTTCAACAACCATCACACTTTGCCAACTTCCCTGCATTATGTTTGTCCTGCTACTTATTTTTCTATGCAATAAGGAATTATGAGCAACATTACAGCAGCACTATAGTTTTCAGTTTAACTCCAACTGAAGCAGATAGTGTGGCAAGTGTTAACCTGTTGCTTTCCTTGTCTAACTTCGTGGTAATGCCTGTTGTGTTCCCGGATCTTAGCAATTACTTTGGTGATTCAACTGCTATCAGGACTGTTCGAAATGCGGACACAAACTATGGTATGTAGGCCACTGTTATATACACCACAAATTATGTATTTCTTGGTGGAATGTCATTAGGATAAAGATATACGGGAATTGAAATAAAAACACCACTTTCAACAAACACGCATCACCGAAAGAGAACTGTGAGGGAATAATGTTGTCTTTACTCCTAGATATTTAACCTTATTGCCTGTTGACGTTAATAACCAACCAATATTCTGTTATCTCCTTTAAGGAATGTGCTCCAGCACTTAAGTGTCAGTGTTATGGCCTGATGGGGGGGTTTACGACTGTGAGAATGCTGGCTTCTAAACACCACTGATAAGTGATTGAGTATTTCCAGTTGGGGGACATCTCCTCTAGCTCCACAGATGTTTACGCCTCCCCCAATATGCTGATTAACTCTCTGTAAACTAGTTAAAAGGTCTATCGAGAGATAGGCTGGGCAGAATTGACATGACAACCCACCCGTGCAGTCAGAACCTTTTGCTGCTGTGACTTGTCATGTGAATTCTCCGGCCGTTGACTTGTAATAAACTGCCAGTGTTTGACATCAAACCTCCAACTCTCCTCGTGTCTCTCTGAGTCCTGACTCTCCATTGCTGCAGAAGTTTCCCTTACAAGAATGATAATATAGTGCAGGGGCTACTGTGTATGTAGAGCTGAATTTGTAGTCCACACACACTCTTTTTACATTTCACAGGGAAGTTGTCACCCACAGAAATCTTCCCCTGCCTTACGCACGTTCTCTTGAAGCTGCAGATAAGAGAGATTTCTGCCACAGCCTTCCCCTTGTGAATGCGTAATGACAAGCGTGGGTGTTTACCTGGGTGCAGGGAAGGTTCAAGCATACACCATAACGCTCCTCTTTTTCCTCTTTCTGTATTCCTTGTGCAACCCCCACCCCCGGGCCCCCTACACCCACTCAACACCCCCCCTTCCCCTCGCTGCAACGGTAATTGGGTATGACATGGGATCAACGTGCGGGGAGCGAGGATGCATTCGAATGCACCTCACGTCGTCTTCCTCACGTCTCTTTTCCTAACCTGCTGCCTTCCAGCCCCTTGCTTACCGCTGTTACCGTAGCAACATCTGCGTGACTGCATCCCACCCTCCCCCCCTCCAACCCCTGTGTCATTTATTTTATTAAGATTGGCCGCTAGTTCCCAAATGTGTGCGTGTGTGCAACTGCTCGACAGCGAGGTGCATAGCAGCAGAGGGTTGCCAACATCCGAGCCAATTACCGCAGCCTCACTACAGAAACGAAAGCTACAACTCAAGGAAGAAGGAGCAACGAGCAGAGAAAAATGTAGCCACACGAGTCAAACTTGTTACATTAAGTCAATCGAGTACATTATTGCACACCTGGGTACAACCATATTTGGCTCACAGGAGACACACACCTGCCACGGAAAAGTCCACACAGCTTTGGCAAAATAATCCACATATTTCTTCTTCTCATGTCAACATATTAAACACGAAAAGGTGAATTGCAGTTATTTTAAGCATTCAATTTCTGTTTTCAACCCCGCATTTCTTTTTCTCTATTTATTTGCAGCTCAAGCCTGAGGACAGCAGTTTTCTTTGTCTTCCTAATTATCTTTGATGGTATATCCCACAGGCTAAAAAGCTGGGAGGTTGAGGACTAGCAGCTGTTTGTAAGCAGATTAAATATGAATCGTGATACAAATTCATGCCTTCTAAGGGGCGTGGGTTCATGTTCATTGTCAAACCATCTGTTGCATGACTGTGAGAAGACCCTACTGAAACTAATGTTTGCCTCCTGTTTCAGATGATTGTTATTAGTATTTTGGTATCGTCTTTGCTTCGGAAGATGAAAGAGAATGTTTGTTTACCTTTGTTATAACCAAAGAGAAACCTGACAAAATGTACTTATATATTCAGAACATTCCCTGGCTAACCCTGACCCTAACCCTAAGATCGATCACAATACATTTTCTAGAGAGCCATTCCAGACGTTATGCTTGAGGACATCACACATTTGAGTTCACGGTAGTCAATGGGATTTCTACACCGGATTTCTGAAATATTGCACAAACTATGATCTTAAGCAAACGTTTATGATACTTGCACATTGTGTCCAGCAAGAGAATCTCTGCATATAAACATAATGTTATGATTTTTTTTAAGCAAAAAAGGCCATACCCAGAGGTCAAAAGCTAACGTCTGGCTATAATCCAACTACATCACGGTTACATGGCTGCGCATCACCACCGCTAAGCTAAAGACAGCTAATGTTAGCCTGATGCCATTAGTAGTCTCATTTAGCCCCATGTTAGCTACGGCTGTTTTTTCTGAAACATATAAGCTTTGGATATTCATGCATGGGTTATAAACTGACCTATGTTATATAACAATACTTACAAAATCTCTTACATTTGTGTTAAACAAAGATCTTATTTGAGACATCCTACCAAAAATACGTTACAAATCCATTGACTTTGAGTAGTAAAAATCATTTTCGGGTTTTTGGACTCATTTGTGCAACACTCTATAGCCAATATGGTTTTTCCAAGGCTAATCCAGCTGGTGAACGGCTTATTTAGGTTAATGCAGGCCAACAAGTATATAGTTGACTAGTTGTAGGGAGGGTATGAATAGCACATGTAGCAGAGTTATTAGTAGATAACAAGATGATAATACTCACTTATTTGTGTTGCACCTCACAACTAAGACGTCTCGAAACTGAAATAAAGTTCAAATTGATATGACATGTCTCAGAAATCTGGAAGCAGCAAACCCTTGTGGAGCAGCTACTTTGTCAGAATACAGAAGCAGAGCACTGGTGTCTGTTTAGAGCACATCAAAACAATGTCATGTTTTTTTTTTCATGCCATGAAGAGCCACAAAATGATCACATGTTGGGATTGGAATAAGTCGTTTTCAACACATCAGTACACAGTACAAATAATTACCTTTCTTGGAGTTAGAGGTGTGCAGCCTGTTGCTTTCAGCTCTCCATCCAACAGCTCTCTGTGGCTGCTCCATAATTGCCTGCAATTATTCAAACTGGGCCACTGACAGTGTTGTAGAAGCATTTTGGGTCAATAATAGTGGTCAGCACTCACTATTTCTGAATGAGAAAAAGTCCCAGTTTCACCAGTTCAAAGTTTTTAATGTGAACTAGCTGTAGTAGGAGTTTTTGTTTCCAGCAGTAACTTTATAAAGCTCTACTAGAGGAGGCAACAGTAAGTCAATGGGTTATATTACTTCATCAAACAGTGTTTAATGCTGTGTTAGTGTAACACATTATTAGCACCCTCTGCATACAAGTAGTTCAACTTCTTTAAAATGAAATTCAAGGGCTTTTTATGGACTTTCGAGATATTTCCCCCTTAAAATCAAGGATCTGAAACGGTACATATTGAGACACAAATCAACATACATTTTCAATGACCAATTTCTATTTATTTTCAAAATCTTCAATTGTTCTATCCAATATTTAGACACTTTCAAGGATTTCAAGGACCCTGGGAACCCTGTTGTGTAAGTATTTGTAAAATGTCAAATTTGAATGTTTTGCTTTGTCTGTACCTGCATATTTAATAGATGATCTAATTCACAAACATACCTTCATATACCTGAACTACTCAACCTGTGCCATACAAATTAGCATAGGTTAGGTGAGAGTTTTGAGGTACATGTAGGTATGTTCATTGCTCTTTAGTAATCAAAAGATAAACACCAATTATACTTGATTTTTACAAAAAGGAAACAACTTAAAAAATTAAGTGTAAGTATACATATAAGGGGAAATATAGTGTGAAAGAAAGAACTTTAGACACATACTGTACCGGATATGAATGGTTTAATAAAATCATACAATACATCACAGGTTTGGTGGATTTAAGTCATGGCCAAGATTACCTGAGCTTATTCCTGTGTTGTTAAAAAAATATAAAACCAACAAACTCAAAAGCCATAAAACCGAATCAGTTCTTCTTTTTCAGTCAAAAATCGAAACAAGGACGGTCCCTATGCACTCTTCATCTCACACCTGAAATGATTTCCTTCCTTTTCATACCGACAAAGGAAGCAGAGGTTTGGACGAAAACTGAATCTCACATTCAGATGATGGAGCGTTGACCCTGAATGATCTTCACAGCACAAATCTCAGAAATACTTCCGCTGATCTTGTGAATGACTGAATAGAAAGTGTACCGACTCCGACCATAAATCTAATACTCACTCATTTCTCTTTCGAAAAGCTTTCCCTGCAGAATATAACAGTGCAGAATAATAAAGCAACTTTACCAGATGATACCGCAGATAAATAGCATAATAAGAACTTTTTTCTTTTAAAACATGGCATGCTAACAGCAAATCTCTCTCATAATTCCAAACAGGAAAGCGACAAGTGCAGCTCCTAGTGCCAAAGTGAAAGCCTACGTCAATAACACTTTTACCCTTTTCCTGCCACTCTTCATCCGTGATTGACCAGCAGGTTCTAAGAGAAAAAAAAGAAGAAGAAAGAACCGAGAGTTAGTCCATCTGCACATCGGCCACACCCTCCGACCTTTTACATGCTCTCCGGTGAAAGGACTGTCCGTGTTTTCGGCACACTTTCCCAGCTTTAACAGAGCAGAAGTGAAAGGTCAGAGCTGCTAATAGTAGGGTTAATTATCTCAGTGATGGAAGTGAACCTGCTGAAAGATGTGCCTCAGCTCTACATCGATAGTTCACTGGCTTTCTCATGTTGGGACAAATTGCACCTACGAGAAGACAAAGATGTGTCCTTTGTCTTGGTATGTCTTTAATGATGTGTTACATATTTTATCTAAGAAACAAATAAGGCCATTTTTCTTCCCATATATTGTGTATTTTGTCCAATGCACTTCAAGTTTAGGCCATTTAGTTCTACTTTACATTTTAAACACATACAATCTGATAGCCAGGCCTTGATTAATCATGTGGTTACATTACTTTGTATATGTTGGGTATGTTTAACAACAGCAAAGTTTTCAATGTGGTAGAATGAAGGGAAATATATAAACTCAAGTGAGTGGCATCAAACAGCCAATCCTACAGCTCTTAATAAGTGTTATCCCAGCAAACGCATATAGACTTTCTCATATGTCCTAATTGAAGACGATTCGCCTAGGTAATACAATTCACATATCATGATTTGTAGAGGTAGCATATCATAGTATTTATTGTTTATCATGATGTGCAGTTTGATTTTGGAAAGATATTCACACAATAACCTTTCACCTTTCATAGACGCAAACCAATACAGGATTATCGAGACCAATTTGGATGTTTGATTGGAAAGATTCCCATTAACAAGGTATCTTCCATCATGCTTGTTTGTTTTTCTATCATTCAGTGCCTGTTGCCTTTCACTCAATCCAAGTAGTGCAACCTGCATCTTTCACCCAAAGACCAATGAGGTCCTTGAAACCTGAGCGTCTCGTGTCCCTGTGAGAAGACGACAGGTCTGACAATAAGGATTCCAAGCTACATTGCGCAATTTCGTCTCAAATACTGGGAAAGGCCTACAATCAGGCAACTAGGATCAATTAAAACCTTGAAATCCTGGCAAGATAATACACGAATCGGGCAAAGGTGATAACTAGCCAATTGAATAGAGCTTCACCACCATTTAGTCCAATTCTTATAACCTTGAGTGCAACCTATCAACATGATCAATAAAAGCTGGTGATATACAGTACCTTTTAAGTGAGATGGTCTCAATAGCAGTGTATGGAGAGGTGTTAAATGGTAGGTAATTGGCCTTCATTGAGAAGATTGATACACTCTTTGAAGCCTTGGTAGTTATTTATTATATTTTCTAAGGGAGACAACCGGATGGCTACTAGCTACAATTATAAAAGCTGATTACCACAGGAAGACTTGACCCTGACTATTGCATTGGATTATTTTAAATGCAGATGTGACGCATTCAGCTTCAGACATATGCAGTTTTTTTATTGGACAGCTGCACAAGGCTGAAGTGGCAGTTTTTAATAGTATTTCTAGTGAGTGTTTGCAAAGTGCGCCGTCATTAGTGCCGATACCCTTAAGGAAGGATCATGCAAGTAACAGGTGGAAATGCGTCAACATAGTGTCATTATTATTCCAAATAAAAATAACAATAAAACACATACTGGATTTATACAAGCTGGTGAAAAATCATGTATTAAATAGGCCCGATTAGGATTACGGGACTTTCCCTTTCCCTTTAATGTGTTATATGGGTTTTTGTGGATGAAAATGGTGTGTAAAGTCCCAAAATTGACGCCAGACAGAGTTTCTCTCCAAGACACCCCCCCTCCTGCCTAAAACACCTCGATTGGACTGCTTTGTTTACTCCTGTAACATAATTACTTCACTATGTAACACTCACGCTTCTATTAGCTAGCCCTCCACTCATTTTACGTGATAGGCTAAGGGGTGGGACATCTGTTAGCGGTTGACCAATCACAACAGAGCCGGCCAGCTAATAACGTGTTAACTTAAAAATATTATATTATTATTATCTTAACGCGATTAACGCATGTGCATATTTTGTCCTCGGCCGCCCCGTAGTTTCAGAGCGCATCGAGTTTAAAATACCATCTATACAATCCAAGCACACTGCTGATGCCGACAGCCCCGCTGATGCAGACAGCCCCACTCCTGCCGCCCGCTTGCAGCAAACCACACTTGAAAGTGTGCGGGGGAGACGCCTGGACACGTCTACGAGCAGCAAACTTTCAACAAAGATCGCAAAATGGGTGGCGACAGCTTGCAGGCCAATTAACATTGTGGAGGACGAGGGGCTGCGTGATATAAGTCGGGTCGCATCCAACGACTGCACTTATGAATTGCCTTCCAGAGCCACCACTGTGTCGAAAATACCCAACTTGTACAGATGTAGCGCTTTATTTCAGACGCCTACCCGTGCAGGTCCGTGATCGGCACGGGGTGGGCCCCTGCTGAAAAGGAAACCCCCCCCCCCCTAGGACTTGAAACGCCCCCTTGATAAATACATTTAATTATAATGAAACCAGCTGCAATGGATCATGGATCCACCAGGGGGAGCCGTGAAAAGCTGCCACACTCACACTCATGTGAAATAAACAGCTGATCTACAGGTATCTGATATAGCGGATATTTGTTAAGATCCATATGTCATGGATAGGATCATATTCTGTGCTAAATAAGAGACATGTAATCATTTACTAAACATCACCATGTTTTTATTTAACAAAATAATGTTTAATTCACGTTGGCGTAAGTACAAAACCATCGCTATGTTTTTAGATCAGGAAATGCATCCAGGCTCAAACAAACGATTTTCAATCATCATCCTCACGTGAGTTGAAATGAATGCACTAAATGTAATCCACGTGAGTTTACAACAACAAAAATAATCTCTTTGTAATATGTACAGTGTTAATAGTTTACTGTATTATTAGTGTATAATATTACTGGGGATTTCGGAATGGTACTGGATTTTGATTTATTGTATCGGCTTCATATCGCAATATATTCCCGAAGTCTGAAATGCAAAAATGTCCCACATTAGGGCAATTCACCCTACATTTAATCATTCAAACAAAATCATATTTTGTTTATTTTTAATGAAATAAATGTGGTTTAATCCACATAATTTACTGTGTTAATTGTTTACTGTAGTATTGTGCACATTACTTTTCGCTGCTTGTTGCACCCCTGGTTAGAAGCTAAACTGCATTTCGTTGTCTCAGTACCTGCAATATGTGCAATAACAATAAAGTTGAATCTAATCTTGAGCAGGAACAAATGTATTTAGGCTACTTAGTACATATCTGACATAAACGATTAAACACATTTGTGCATTCTTTAAACCGAGTCAAGCCGAGTCCGGAGGTGGCGGCACATTAAAGTGTGCACCTGATTGTTTAACTTGAAGGTGCCTGATGACATTTAATCATTCAAACAAAATCATATTTTGTTTATTTTTAATGAAATAAATGTGGTTTAATCCACATAATTTAGGCCTACTGTGTTAATTGTTTACTGTAGTATTGTTTAACTTGAAGGTGCCTGATGCAGAGTCCTGCACGGGTCTGATTTTCAAGACCCGCTCCCGCCCAATACCGAACCCGCCCCCCGCACATATTGCCAATTAGTTCCGCAACCCGATCCGACCCGTCGGCACAAGATCCGCAACCCGACCCGAACCTGCATAGCCTAGCCTATATATGAGTAGTGAAAACGTGCAATTATTAACACATGCAGTTGCATATTTGTCTCAAAAAGCATGGGATGTTGGTTATTTTCTCCATCTAGGACAGGGGTCGGCAACAGGCGGATCGCGGTCCGGATCCGGACCCAGACGCCGACCTATACGGACCCGGAGCTATAATCAATACATTAATAGGGGATTTTTCGGCTCCTCCCGCTTTTTTAACGCTGATTTGGGTGACTCGTGTAATTCGTGGAGAACAGAAGAGTTTTCGTTTTGGGTGTGGGGGGGGGGACAACTTCTCACTTCAAAAAAGAAGAAGAAATCTAGACCGCAAAAATAATTAAACAAGCGAGTACCTGTTTTTCCTGGCCAAGGACAGGTTCCTTGAACACAACACGAGCGTAACGTGTCTTCACGTGGTATGTCTCGTCTGAAAGGAGTGCTGACAGAGAGCACCGGGGCCGCTCCAGCCCTTAAACTATTGCAATACCCATAAGGAGCCGTACACATGCCGCAGTGTTTGCATGGCTGTGTCTTTAGTTGTAAGCACAGTGGCGATCTGTTGTTATTAGCATCTGGTTAGCTAGCTATGCTAACGAATTTAAAGCGCTTTTCTACAACCAGGTGGAAGAGAGCTCTCTCCTGAGAGGCTCAAATAACCTCAGCTCAGTGAGGTTAAGGCACACCTTGATATGATCAATATAGTTATTAATGAGACTAAATGAAAAACAGGTATAAAATACTATATGACAGTAACAAAAAAGTTGTTAAAAATAACAAGAATAGAGTTTAAAATGGGAGTGATTTGTAAAATATCCAAAAAGAAAAATATGCTTACAGTTCTGTTTCATATGGGTGTTGAGAGATGTATCCATAGATCTCTTAATGTTGCTCTCAAAGTGTACCAGATTGATGCTTTTAACTTCAATATTGTAAAAAAAAAAAATAATCTTCCCGGGGGAGCATGCCCCCGGACCCCCCTAGAGGAGGTTAGGTCCCCTCCCACTTAAATCATGTTCACATGGATAGGATACTAAATACATTGGCACACATCTTGTGTCCATATCTTTCTGTTTCGGTGGTCATGCCACACCGTCCACATGCATGCATACGTGAGTCATGGTGAGATATCTGGATTAAGAGGTTGCTTTTTCTTTGCACAGCATGAAAGAAAGGCCAAATGAATGGGCTGTGATTTTAGTTTTTTTAAGCAGAGGTTGAGTTCAATAATTTGCACGACCCTCGGAGGATGTTGTAAAAATTGAAAGGAAAAAGGTTCCCCACCCCTGCTGTAAATAATAATAAAACCCCATGATTTTTAACTTAACATCTCTGTCACCTATTGATCTGAGTATATTATAAAGAATAACCAGTTAATTGAAGCATTATAGCACAGGCCTTTGTCAGATGGTATATTACGCTGTTTTTTTTCTGCTTCGAATAGTTCTCTCTTTTTTCACCATACCTGTGTTTGCATCACTGTAACCAATGAGCACCTGCATGTGTGTGAGAATGGCCCTGACTCCATGTCGGCCCAGATTTACAAACTCCTGGCAGGACAAGCTCGAGCTCAATTCTTACACTGAATTTAAAAAAAGTGAGTGAGGGTCCTGCAATATAAGAGGGAAAGAAAGAGAAACTTTAAAACTGTTAAATTGTTATGATGTGTTGTTAGAAATTAAAATCAATGTTTTATGGCATAATGTACCTTAAACATACAGTCAGTTTAAATGCTATTCTATTCTGGAAAAAACCGGAAGTTCTCAATACCAAGCTTTTATTCTGAAAATCCTTCATGACGACATCCGGGACTACCGCCCATTAGTACATATAAAGTTATGAAAGAGATAAGGAGGAGAAAAGGCATGTGGAAGTAAGCAATGAATGTAAAATGTCGAAATCCTCTGTTTAACGCGATATCGGACACAGGAGAACGAGGGGGGAAGTCCCCTACGTCACTACAGCTCCCAGAGAGGAGGAGCGAACAGCGAACAGCCAAAGCGGGAAGGACGAATGCTTGTAAGCTCTCTTCTGCACGGCCATCACAGGGAGAGGAAGCTGCAGACTTTCTCTCCTAACAGAACAATATCCTGCTTGTAACATTACCGCATTTTTTATTAATTCAAGTACCAATTTTGAACCTTCTCAGAGACTCCATTTAGTCTCCTTTTTAAGCTTCTTACCTGGACGCGAGAATAACGAACACAGCATAACAGTGTAAAGACTGATATTGTTCTATAATCGTCTGAAACTGTTAAGTCATGATGTGAAACGGTTAACAAAGAAAAAGGGACTCTCAGGCTGCTGCTACACTTTATTTTATTTATCTAAAATTAAGCACTTTTAAGATGCACATATTTTCAAAAGCTATTTTATTTATTGTCTCTATTTTATTTTTAAATGCAGCCCGAGAGGAACATTACACACATCCACAGTATTTACTGTATATCTGTGTAGTTCAATGTTAATTGACAATAAATATTGTTGTTTTTGAATTGTACTTTCTTTATTTGATTGGCAGTCAGTTGTTGATTACATGCAGACGTTGATAAAGCTACAGGTCACTTCAATATATATCACACTAATTCATGAAGCAAGTTAGACATTTTGATGTTCCGGACCTTTGCATGGGGAGATTTTCTCTAACTGGACCTCGTTGAATTTTAGTTGAAGACCCCTGATCTAGGATGACACCAAAAGCCTCCCAGACATTGGATTTCGCTCTTGAGGAAGTGTTATTGAAAATGCTGTAGATGCCACTAGAGAGCTTCACCTCAGCCATTTCGAATGTGGCGCGCACAGCAGCAGATTGATGTGCTGCAGAGGTTATGATTATGCACGGTCCCGCGGGGGAGAAGTCTGAGGATTTAAACATTAAACTAAATTATTATTATTTTAATATATTTATTATGCAATACCCGCGACCCGACCCGCATCATCTTTTGTTTTACCTAGAACCGAACCCGGAAAAAAGCGTTTGAAAAATTACCACCCGCGGGTCACCCGATGCAGGACTCTGGCCTGAACATTTCCAGAAGAACTCTAGCTTGAATGGCCTTTGTATGTGTACAGTAGGCCTACAGTACAGCCCAACCATGTACACCTTCCTTTTTTCCCGTCCAAAGTTTGAATTGGATAAAGGTAATGGTTATCGATGGTGCTTTTATAGCCTATTGTATAATAACTGTGTGATTTATATTGCTTTTCAAATGCATATATGTCCACCCATTTACACGGCTCTTCCCGTCAAGAATATGAATAGAACTTAGTTAGATCACTTTACATTTCTGTAAATACATTTTTAATCACACACGTCTCCCCACGTCTCCCCGCCCCGAAAATGATAAATAAAATAAAAAGAGGAAACAATTTTCAAGTTCAGTTTTCAACGTTTTATTTAAAATAACTGACATAACAGACACCATACTGTAGGCCTATTTCGGGATCTGTTTTTTCGGGGGCTCCTCAGTCTCTCATTTACCCGGCTCCTGATCTTATCCCACTGGTCAATGTTCAGATTTGGGAACCAATTGGAAACATAGGACTCAATCTTTTTCAACCTCTTGATGGGAAAAAAGGAAGGTGTAAATGGTTGAATGATGAATAAACAGCAGAGGTGTGGACTCGAGTCACATGACTTGGACTCGAATCAGACTCGATTCACCAATTTGATGACTTGGGACTCGACTTGACAAAATCACAAAACACTTGCGACTCGACTTGGACTTGAACACCAATGACTCGGGACTTGACTTGGACTTGAGCCTTCTGATTTGAGGTGACTTGAATAATTTAATTCAGAGGTCTCCAACACGCCGATCGCGAGCTGCCGCTAGAAGAGCAGACTCCCGTTGGGGAGAGCAGAATCTTCAGCCGCTCCTACTCTTGCTGAGAATCCTTGCAGGCAGGGGCGGGACTTTATTTAGCTGGGCCACCATGCGGCCAATCATATGCGAGGACACACTAGGATCATACCATTATGTGAAAGAAGGGTGGGGGGCACAGCAGGTGTAGTGGTACAGGCCAGCTGCACAGAGCGACGGGGAGACGGATTTAAATGCAAGTGCGTCGGAAAAAGTCAAGAAATTAGCGAAAACCGAAAAAATAAGCAGCATCTGGTTGCATTTCAATGATATTGGAGAGAGCAAAGCTGAGTGCAGGATTTGTACCTTTATTTTGGTAACCACTCAGGATTTACTGTCAGAGGTGGGAGAATTTCAGATCTTGTACTTGAGTACAAAAGTACCAGAGTGTAGGAATACTCGGTTACAATAAAAAGTCCTGCATTCAAAATGTTACAAGTAAAAGTACAAAAGTATTAGCATCAAAATATAGTTAAAGTACCACCTGCAGAGGGATCTAGATGCCGGTGTTCTCTTCCCCATAGAGACGCCTGGCTGCACATTATCCCTTGCATAGAGATAGATTGTGGGTCCCTTATAACATGTTGTACACAGTGGAAATAAACATTCTGGTCACCTCAACATCAGGGATTTTATACATTAAACTCCTTCTGAATCAAACCGCCACGGTAGCCTTACCTTATTGTTCCCTCTTAAAATAGAAAAAAACACGTTACTTTACCAGCAGAGAGAAAATTGATTATTAAATTATTAATGTGACTAATAAAGAGCAGTTTGATTATTAAGTATTATTCTGTTGATCGATGTCATTACATTTGGTGAAAAACACATAATGACTTGTTTATGACTCGTTTTGTCAAAGTTTAGGACTTGGACTTGACTTGAACTTGCCCAACCTGACTTGAGACTTGACTTGGACTTGAGCGCAAAGACTTGAGACTTGACTCGGACTTGAGCGCAAAGACTTGAGACTTGACTTGGACTTGCAAAACAATGACTTGGTCCCACCTCTGATAAACAGTGAGGAGGGGTACAGTATGAATACACTAGATATACACAGCAGCCCAGCCTGTGAGCAGTATGAACACCAATGAGTGCTCAGCTCAAGATACCAGCGAGTCGAGAGAGAGAATGATATCTGCATTTTCTCTTTTGGTTTGATTAGGACACATCCTGGGGATTGTGTTTACAAACATTGACCAGACCCGTTCACCAGCCCCCACCCCCCATGTTGCCTATGCTGTCCTGTGTTGCGAACTCTTTGTTTAAAACGAATTGGCCATCGGAATGTGTGGAGGAATTCTCCCAAGGGTCACATTCCACAGCTCTCCCCCCCCCACTCCTGTGATCTCCCATCCCCCAGTCTGTAGGTTTGTGTTTGCATATTTCTATGCCGTAATTCATACTGGTCCTCTCACGCACATACATTCTCCTTACAGTATACATACATAGGCTATATGAGTCCGTGTATCTACGGACCATCTGTTTTTCTTTATTAAAAAAGTAAACGGAAGAGCGTCTGAGAGGCGTGTTTGCCCTTTTGCTTTTTACCTTACTAAATGGTCTAATGGTCAGTGGAGCGAGGGGGGAGGCCTGCGAAAGTCGCGGAAGTGATTTCAAAACAAAAAGCACTCGTTTGCTTGGAACAAAGAAAATGGCCAAGACACACATTGAGTCCAGAAAATGAATGTTATTAAGGGCTGTAACTATAATAAGCCCGTGTCTAAAATTGACAACAGGCTTATTATATTTACAGCCCTTAAGATACACTTTTGTGTTTAACAGCTGACCACCATGACATACTTTGTTTTAGTAGATTTCGCATGAGAGCAAAATGTATAAATATGAGCATTACATTATATGAATATGAGAACAAAATGCATGTGTGAGTGACAATATATGAATGTGTGCATTGAAATATGATAATATGAGAGCAAAATGTATGAATGTGTGAGTGTAAATATATACGTGTGTGAGAGTGAAAATGTATGTAGTAGTAGTAGTAGTAGAACCTTTATTTATCCAGGAAAATCAATTAAGAACAAATTCTTATTTACAATGATGACCTGACAGGAGGCAAAGGCTTCCTGAGGGGATGGGGTTTGGGAGGAAATAAAAAGACACACTCCGGGCACTACAGAACCCAGGAGACAACACAAACACATAGAGCAAAGATGACAGGCATAGCAGTTAAACATATAAAAACTCTATGTATGTATGTAAAAGGAGAATATATGTGTGTAAGAGTGAAAATGTATGTATGTAAAAGGAGAATATATGTGTGTAAGAGTGAAAATATGCTGCATTTTGAATGTCCGATAGTCCACCATTTCCACCGGAAATATCAAACATTTAATAAAAGTGAAAAACAATGAACTAGACTTAACGTATTCATCATTCATCAATTAATTATATTTATTTTGTTTGGATGTAGGATTTTTGACTTTGTTTAGAGCAGTGATCTTCTACTACATGAACATTTTGGACCCAAAATCACAAAAAAACGTAAAAACAGATTTTGAAAATGATATTATTTTTCATATCTGGTAACACAAACATACACAACGAAACCATTTAAAAGCTGGAAATATATACATGGGATGTCACTATGATAATGTGAAAGTTTGATTGAGGTAGCATGGGATTTCATTCTGATAAGGCAAAAGTGTTATTATAAATATAATTATAATTATGTACAAAATCAGTTTTTTCTGTCTTTATCTGTGCCACGCTTCAAAGCGGTTTCTGTCAACTACGACACAGAGGGCAACATCACAGATTCCTCCTCCTCCATGTCAAAAAACAAGCTTAAAGCTTGACTCACGTTCAGAGTTCTCTTCATCATAGTTGAATCTTCAAAACTCAAAATCTATCTAACTATATCTAAATTCTCAATGTTTGTCTGTCTCTTTACTTCAATCGCAGTCTCCCGCCGCCTCTCTTCGTCTCCCGCCGCCTGTCTTCGTATATCTTCGTCTCTCTCCATTTCCCGCCGTCTCTCTTCGGTTCCCGCCGTCCCTCTTCGTCTCTTTTCGTATCACTCCGTTTACCTGATTACCTCACCCCCTCCATGGTAAATACACCCTGTTGAGCAGAATCTACTTTTTCCAGTATTTTCAGTTTCGTAAAATGATAAAATACGGCGAAGATATTAAAATATGTGCTTCCATTATTCATACTTCTAAAATATATCTGTATTAACTTCATATCATCGTATGTCCGTGTTTATTGGGTCTTTTTGCATGAAACAAAGACTGGCATATAGTTTCAAGCCAGTACTTTTGACAGAAATACACATATACATCCTGTTGAGCAGGATCTACAGTCTCCAGTATTTTCTGTTTCGTAAAATGATCAAATACGGCGAAGATATTCAAATATGTGCTTCCATTTTTCATACTTTTGAAATGTATTAACTTTATATCATCGTATCTCCGTGTTTACTGGGTCTTTTACATAAAAACTGTTGTTTGTATGCGGCACTGGCTTGAACAGGTCATGTGATCTGATCACGCCGGCGTGACGGTCGACTCCAAAGGGTTAATATTAAATACATATAAGTATTTTTACAACTTGTATTTAGAAATACTCTGTTGTAATTATTATGTGTTCATCCATTCAATGTGGCATCTGCTATAATGGGGTTACTGTATGATATTACTTAATAATACAATACATTATAATTAGGGCTGTCAAGTTAACGCGTTAATAACGCGTTAACAAAAAAAAATTAACGCCACTAATTATTTTAACGCGATTAACGCATGTGTATTTTTTTTCCTCGGCCGCCGCGTAGTTTCAGAGAGCATGGAGTTTAAAATACCATCTGCTGACAGCCCCGCTCCTGCCGCCTGCTTGTGGCAGACCACACTTCCACGCTCAGCGGCAGGCACCGACTGGCCATCGGGAGGACCGTGTGTGTGTGTGTGTGTGTGTGTGTGGCCCGAGCGAGTGAGAGAGAGACCTTACGTGCATTGTTGTTGTTAGCATCTGGTGCTAGCTAGCTGCGCTAACGGATATACGGAGCTGTTTAAATGAAAACAGAGGAGCGACATTTCGCCACAACTGCGCCGAGCACTTGACTTGATGCAGGAAGCAGACAGCGGGACATTGTAGGAGAAGTCAGCACACTCATGATTGCAGCAACATGATTGCAGCGTCCAGGCAGCTCCCGTTCGAGCATATGCCTTGAGTTGCACATAGCTCCAACGATCCAACACACACACATCAGGGTTTCCGTTAGCCGGTAATTACCGGTTTTTAGCTGGTAAAATTTATTAAAAACCGGTAAATTCAAAACCTGCCGGTCAACATGTCTGGTAATAATTAGGGAGGCTCCGATCGATCGGCCGCGGGTCATTATCGGCCGATATTCACTCTTAATAGTTTGATCGGTGCTCTCTATAAAGGCCGATCAGGAGAGCTGGGTCTGAGCGATATGGACATAAACGCGAGTGAAGTATAACCGGACGAGAGAGAGAGATCAGATCAGCTGCTGAGTCTGACCGAGACACGCAGCTCTGCATAATCACCTGAAGCCCCGCCCTCTGTTTAGCGAGCTGCTTGAGAAACTGACGTGCTGTCAGGAGAGAGAGGGAGGGAGAGGGGAAAAGAGAGGCTCCGTTTCTCCCGTGTTATTATTCAAATGTAATGTAAACTTTTGAATAATGTACGTTATCTACTACAAGTAGTTTGTTTGAATGTAATAATTATGTTGTTTGTTGTTTGTGGAATCATTTATTGAAAAATGAATCTGAATTTTTCGATCTGTTACGATTATAAACTGAAGCAATATAAAAATGAGCCCCGTGAACTGAGTTTTAAACTGAAGCATATCTGCTCATAGTCCGGTAATAACCTGCTAACGGCAACTCTGCTACACAACTCTTATTATTATTGAAATATGACCGGTATGTTTCAAATTGGTCCGGTAAAATAAATTCTGCCCGGACATTTGACCGGTGAGAAAAAATCCTAGCGGAAACCCTGACACACACACCGGCACACACCGGCAGGCACCGACTGGCCATCGGGAGGACCGGGAGGGTGTGTGTATGTGTGGCCCGGAGCGAGCGAGGAGAGAGACCTTACGTGCATTGTTATTGTTAGCATCTGGTGCTAGCTAGCTGCGCTAACGGATATAAGGAGCTGTTTAAATGAAAACAGAGGAGGGACATTTCGCCACAACTGCGCCGAGCACTTGACTTTATGCAGGAAGCCAGACAGTGGGACATTGTACGAAAAGTCAACACACTCAGCTCAGATAGTGCGCAACATGATTGCAGCGTCCAGGCAGCTCCCGTTCGAGCATATGCCTTGAGTTGCACATAGCTCACACACACACACACACACACACACACACACACACACACACACACACACACACACACACACACACACACACACACACACACACACACACACACACACACACACACACACACACACACACACACACACACACACACACACACACACACACACACACACACACACACACACACACACACACACACACACACACACACACACACACCATTTGTATTGTATGAGAGAGGTTCCAGGTTGTTGTGTTTAATATTCATGAGAATATTTGTCATTGTTCAAATGATAATAAACATTAGCATAAAGCATATGTGTCCACTCATATGTTGATAAGAGTATTAAAAACTTGAAAAATATTCCTCTAAGGTACATTTAGAACAGATAAAAAATGTGCGATTAATTTGCGATTAATCGCGATTAACTACGGACAATCATGCGATTAATCGCGATTAAATATTTTAATCGACTGACAGCCCTAATTATAATGTATGATATGATAATTACATTTTAGTTTTATTCATTTCTTATTTCATAGTTTCTCATTATTATTATTTTTATCGCTCATCTTATTTTTGATTTTATTAATCTCTGTGAATATGTGCTGTCCTGTTTTTCACTCTTACCCTGTTGCTGTTTGAACTAATGAAGCTTAGCGCAAGTTCAATAAGGAAGACCTAACACGAGTCACTTACACGTCACTCGATGGCTCCCTTCCCCCCTCATTAAATATGAGGGCGTCACCCCTCAGCAGCCAATAGCTGCACATGCTAAATTCCTTAAATGCCTGCTCTTCCTCCCTGTCAGTTGTCATTTGCAGATGACCGCAAACAGTAGCAGTACTACAATACTCCTCCTCGTGAGAAAAAAAAAGCACAAGAAAAATTAGCTCAAGATGTCCAACTCGGACAATTCAGATCACGAACCTGGTATGGAATTATTCGAGCCCGGTTCGGCTCCCCACAGCGGCCTAGCACCAGAGGCAGACTTCCTCATCGCCCGGCTCCTGCAGCAGGGCAACCCCACAGCCCCAGGCCTCACTCTCTCGCAGCTCCGAGAGCTCTCGGATCAGGTCTCCAGCACAGCTCCCCAATCCGGGGCAGCAGCTCCAGTCAGCTCCCCAGAGAGCAGGGCGAGGACGCGGCCGCAGCCGCGGAGGCTCGCCAGTCCGGGAGCGTCACTAACACACCCCTCATGGAGAGTAGCGTGGCCGGCTCCCTGCAATCCCTGGCTAGCTCCATGATAGCAATCGATGCTCGCCTCCAGGCCCCGGAAGACTCCGTCACAGGAGCTTCGACTTCCGTGGCACTCAGGTCAGGTACTAGTGTTAACGAAAATGTTTGCACTCACCCTTACACAGGGTCGGGTTGTAACGGAATAGATGTAACGGCGTGACGTAATCAGAAATACAAAAAAAAAAAATCATGTATATTCAGCGGGCGTTACATTTGAAAAACGAGTAATCTGAGTCAGTTACTTTCGTAAACCTGAAGTGAATACTTATTGGAATTATTGGTTGAGAAGTTTCCTCACAAAATGTAATATTCATTACCAGCAGAACCGTGTGCACACTGCACAGCGCTGCAGCGTGTCTGTGAGCGAGAGATGCAGCGTTTCTGTAAGGCCCCGCCCGCGCGCAGAGGAGAGAGAGAGAGAGTTCTCTTTCAAAATATATTGAAAGGTAGAAACGGAGATGGTTAGATAAAACGTGGAAGATAACGTTTATGTAGCATTTATTTATTGTCGAAATGATGACATTTATAACGGGATCAAATCAAAGTGAATGGCCTGCTGAATGCATAGGGCAAGTGACTGGAAAAAAGTTATTAAATCGTTTCAGATAATAAATAATAATGATAATTCTTTCTATTTAGGGGCGCCTTTCAAAGCACCCAAGGACACCTTACAATGCATAACATATTCCAAGGAAAGGTTTTAAGACTGTACAAGAATGCAGTATGGGTGAGTTTTATGTGTGGTGCAGATGAGAGCTGTCCAGAATGACACTAAGATGTTGTGTTGTGCTCTTGATAAAACAGTAAAATACGTGTCTCCCGTTCACCAAAACATACCCATCTGTTATGGAAAAGAAAGTATTCCGAAGAAGAGAAGAAGAAGAAGAAGAAGAAGAAGAAGAAGAAGAAGAAGAAGAAGAAGAAGAAGAAGAAGAAGAAGAAGAAGAAGAAGAAGAAGAAGGAAAGAAAGAGAAGAAAGGAACTTGGAAGTATTCTAAGAGTAATCTGCCAAAAATCTGGCCCACCCTATATTTTTACAGGCCCACCCTAAAGTACATTTCTGCCTACGCTACTGTTTTTTTTTTTACGAGCAACGTGACCAACAACCAATCACATGAATCTCTTGCCCCCGACATACAAAGCAATAGCAATGTTAAAACGAAGTAAACTGGGAAGAAAAAAAAAAAAAAAAAAAAAAAAAAAATCTCCAACAGGCGAAAACCTACCAGTTTCACCCACTGTCTCTGCCACCTCCCTCCATGCCTCGCTCCTCTGGTTTGTATCCCGGTAGATGAACAGAGACCGATCATTCAGCACCGGGTGATTCACTACCGCTATAATGAATTTTCCCTCCATCTTTTGGAATATGAGGTAATGACCTGCGTAGTCTCTCCCAGCATACACGCGGTTTGACTGGCTAGCGCTTGTACTGGCAGATTTGCATAAACTGGATTTCATTGGCTGACGCTTCTGCCGAGGCGCCAACAAAATTGAACACTGCTCAACTTTTGAAGCGAGCAACGCCAGCAACGCTCCACGTCGCTTCCCAAAATACAGTTCTGCTAAAAGTGACGTCACCCTATTCAAAGTGAATGGGCAGAAGCGTTGGAAGCTTTAACACGCGCCACACGTTACGGGCCGTCACAGTAGCTCTGCGCCAGAAACCTCGTGGAGGAAGAAAAAAAAAATAATAATTGGAATATCCCTCAGCTAGCAGCTGCGCTATCTACTCACCCAGATTCCGTGTTTGTTGACTATCTCCTGTCAGGGCTCTCCCAAGGCTTCAGGGTATAGTTCCAACATAGTTTCCCAGCTCATCGACAAAGAACTTCTCAAAGGATATGTAATCGGCCCTTTTAGCTCCTCCCCCTTCTCAGTGTTCCGTTCAAATCCCATCGGAATAAGCCACACGTAAATAAAAGGCTGATTTTCGATCTGTCCGCTCCCCGCTCCGGCCATTGGGCAGCGTCAATAGCATCATCCCTCCAGATCAGTTCTCCCTTCACCATGCCTCAGTGGATAATGCAATAAAGATGATCAAGTTCACAGGGCACGGAGCTCGGCTCTCCAAAGCGGACATTACCGATGCCTTCAAAATCATCCCCATTCATCCGTCTCAGTGGTATTCGTTCGGTATTAAGTGGGAGTCCAAACTCTATTTTCGCAGAAGCAGCCCCTGCATCTTCAATTCCTTCTCGGAAGCGCTCTGCTGGATCCTGCTGAACATCGTCAGAATCCCCTCCGTCCTCCACCTACTGGACGACTCCTCCCCATAGACCCGCCACAGGACAGCTCAGGGATCTCACTGGCCAAGCTTAAACACTGCTTCAGGAGTTAGGTGTCCCTCTCTCCAAAGAGAGAATGTTAGGTCCCGACACACGCTTAGAGTTCTTAGGCATCATCCTCGACTCCATAGACATGAAGATGTCTCTCCCCTCCGAGAAATTGCAGCGCATCCGGGACATCACCAAGTCATACTGCGAGCAACACGTTATCACAAAACAACAGTTGCTCTCCCTTCTCGGACACCTCAACTTCGCCATGCACGTCATCCCCCAGGGGCGCTCGTTCATCTCCCGCCTCCTGGACGCAGCATCAGCGGTCGACAAACTCCATGACTGCGTTTTCTTAGACGAAGGCTGCCGCTCAGACCTACGTTTCTGGTCCCTCCTGCTCGCCCACTGGAACGGAGTTACTTTCTTTTACGATGACCTCGTGCGTTCCTCTGACTCAATAAAGTTCTTCACGGATGCCGCCCCTCAAGCAAGTTCTCATTAAATCCGGCCTATCACCTATATCATACCCGGGACATTCCTTCAGGATAGGTGCAGCCACCTCTGCTGCTAATCAAGGTCTCTCTACCTCATCCCTACAACAACTAGGACAGTGGTCCTCCTCCGCCTCCACAAGCTACATTCACCCGCACATCAGCGCCGTACTGGCTT
This sequence comes from Pseudochaenichthys georgianus, assembly GCF_902827115.2. Taxonomy (NCBI): domain Eukaryota; kingdom Metazoa; phylum Chordata; class Actinopteri; order Perciformes; family Channichthyidae; genus Pseudochaenichthys; species Pseudochaenichthys georgianus. Next base: position 33,758,880 of record NC_047509.1, on the reverse strand, counting down.
CCCAAAGATCTCTCAGACCCTAACTATGGTATCTATGCATATAACTGGTGGCGGCTCATAAACACATTCACAAGTATACATGTCTCACTAAGGTACCTGATATTCAAACTGCATTCCTGTCCTAAATCCGCGGGCCCCGCCCACAGGGAATAATGTCTCGTCTCACGCTGCAACTACATGTAACGGGCTTCATCTCCGGCACACAGGTATTTCATTCCCAGGCCTTGCTCAAACGTATCAGTGTAAAATGTATTTCCTGCAGTCAGGCGTGGACTCGGGCCACCGTACACCCCCGTGGCAGTTACAAAACAAAGAAAATAAAGAAGGAAAAGAAAGAGATATCCTACGAAGTCAGGCGTGGCGGAAGGCCACCGTACACTTCGGTGTCGTAGCTTCGGGCTACCGTACACTTCGGTGTCGTGGACGTTGGGCCACCGTTACAAAACGAAACCGCTCGCTCCTCGGCGTAGTCAAGCCCTGCTGGCCAGGCATGCGACCCGTCGTTTTCAGGTAAGACCGGCACTGATTTCGGCAGTCAGAGTCTCAGCATGACCCGTAAGCTCCGGCAGTGATTCCGGCACTATGTCGCTCATATATGTGTTAATCTATTATCTTTCCTTCCCAGATCACCAGTCACCCCACAAGGTAAGCAACTCAGTTCATCTCAGTATTTCATACTTCACTGGTTTTGGGGATTTCATCGGAGCGGTGCTTTCCCTCCTGAAGGATTATCCTGCAAACCGGGGCCTAATCGCCAAACACCATTACATTCTCCTGTTGTATTAACATGGCAATCATTTCATTCATATGACGTGTAAACAATAAATATGTAATTCTTACATCACGTCTCTCCGGTTTGAAATGAAGCTTAGCGCAAGTTCAATAAGGAAGACCTAACACGAGTCACTAACACATCACTCGATGGCTCCCTTCCCCCCTCATTAAATATGAAGGCGTCACCCCTCAGCAGCCAATAGCTGCACATGCTAAATTCCTTAAATGCCTGCTCTTCCTCCCTGTCAGTTGTCATTTGCAGATGACCGCAACCCGCCTCCACCCCTCTCGCCTCCAGTCTCCTCCAGGACAAAGCTAAACCTTCCTTCTTCAGACCGGTCTTACCTACTCAGCACCACCACCAGTGTCTAGACCCCGGGGATTTCATCGGAGCGGTGCTTTCCCTCCTGAATGATTATCCTGCAAACCGGGGCCTAATCGCCAAACACCATTACATTCTCCTGTTGTATTATCATGGCAATCATTTCATTCATATGACGTGTAAACAATAAATATGTAATTCTTACATCACGGCTCTCCGGTTTGAACTGAATTTCCCCACGGGATTAATAAAGGTCCATCTTATCTTATCTTAATGTATAAGTTGATTTACTTCAATCTCCTGTACTGTGTAAAAACAACCCAACAATATTGCAAGAGATATACTGCATAAAGCAAACTATATACTTTATTTGATCTAAAATATTGATGTTTTTTCATTATAGTAGCTTGTGAAAACCATACAGTAACAAATAAGTGATTAAATGCTAAAGTATTCAGCAAACACAACTGCAGAGCTGCAAACATTGAAACAGACTAAGTTCTACAACACCCAGTTGTCTTTGTGTATTTGTGAATGAAGCGCCATCTCATGGTTAAATCCTGTAATTGAACAAATGGGGAAATTGGGCAACGCCCTCTAGCAATTTGGCAACACCCCCAGCCACTGGCATCCGCTGGGCTTTTGACTGGGACACACCCATTTGTGTCTGATCTGGAGTGCTACATCTGTATGAAGTCCAAAAAGCGATTGTAGAGGAGGATTTAAGAAAGACTTCCACAGTTGCGCTCACCGGAGACTATTGGACTTCACTCAGTAATGACAGTTATCTCTGGGTCACAGCGCATTATTTTGACCCACAGTGGGAACTTCAGTCTCATGCTTTGACAGTTATGAAAACAGAGGAGCGGCATTTCGCCGACACACGCACGCACTCACACACACACACTTGAATTGAGGCGAATATTTGTAATGTTCAGAGGTTGTTATGTTTAATATTCATGAGAATATTTGTCATTGTTCAAATGATAATAAACAAACATTTGCATAAAGCATATCATATGTTGATAAGAGTATTAAAAACTTGAAAAATATCCCTCTAAGGTACATTTAGAACAGATAAAAAATGTGCGATTAATCGCGATTAACTATGGACAATCATGCGATTAATCGCGATTAACTATGAACAATCATGCGTTTTTACTCAACCAATTCATGGTTTTTACTAACCATTGTCAGTATTTTGTTACTGCGGCATCATTTTGAAACGTGTATTACAATTAAATCACGGTAAAATATGTTCATTTTGTTGTAGTTGATATAAGCCCCGCCCCCTCTCCAGCACGTAAACACAGCTGACAGCCGCAGTGAAACTCCAGCGATTAGAGCAATGCGAATATTCATATCGCGTCCGTTGTGAATGCAGCATAATGCAGTTCAGAGACCAGACCACTGCTCTGACGCTTTTAAAGCAACTTCGAGATTTTAGCAGTGTGAGGGGCACAAAGGCCATGGTGCACCCCCCACTTTGAGAAACACTGCACTAGAGGCACAAAATACAAATATGAAACTAAAAATGTTATTATGTTATCTCTAACTTTTATTCTGCAGGAACAGAGGATGAATTATTAAATCCACCCGAAAACACAACTCTCCTTGTGCAATTCTTTTTTCATTTAATGCTTTGTTAAAAAAATATATTCTGCATTGACCATTCAAGTTATCAATAGAAGAGTAACATATATTATTTATCCATGATTCTGTATCATAGACTCGAGCTTAAACCATATTCTCTTTTAAATGTCCTGTGGTGTCTTATTCAGAAATCAATAAGGTTTAGCCCTGCCTGGCTTTGGGAGGTTTCAGAATCACTACTGGTCTGAAGTCTTCTAGTAACCCATGCGCAACAATGCAACGAGCTGAATTGACTGAGGGCCTGGGGTGTATTGACCTGTCTGAGAGGCATTCATGTACTTTAGGTGCATGCATGTGTGTGTAGACTAGACGCTCATGCTATCTGTTCTAAACACTGCAGAGACCGTTCCAGCTGTGAAAGTCAGACCATTAAAACCACAGAGAGACTCAGAGAGCAGGGTGATCAATATGGCTCCTCTCATCCCATCCCTCCGATTTCCTCTACTCAACTTACATTCTCTTCCCTCCCTTATCTTTGGATTTTGCCTTATTCTGCGCTTGAACAAGTAGGTGTTTAAACACGTTAAATTACAATAACTGAATATGTGTTCAAAAGTGTTTGAATAAACTTCTATTAAAGCTTTAGTACATGAAGTGGTGACTTTTGACCAGTCAGTTCAATACTGGTGAGTCAGTTTTTAAACATCTCCTTTGAAAAAACTATTTTACAAAAGCACAAACTATAATTAAAAGGAAAAGACAACCTCTTTGTTTCTTAACAAAATTGAAAAGTTTTATGTTTGTGCTAAGAGTGTTGTTGTTATTTGTTTGTGCAGGATTGGCAGTCCAATACACTTGGAAACCTTCAAACCGACATGGTAAAAAAAAGAGTTTGTTGGGAAATAGAAATGTTATCATTGACAACCGGGCAAACTGATTTGGCAAATTGTGTCATGTGGTTAAAAATCCTTTGTGGTCAGCTTTTTTTCTTGAATCTCAAAAGATACGTATGCGTATATGAGAACGTCTTAAAAGATTAGCTCTTAATTAAATGCCATTTTATAAGAAAGGAGGGTAACATGATGGCGATGGAGGGGATGTGTAGGAGAGAATTATCTTCTACAATCAAAAATACAGGAACTAAATTCATTATCAACTAATCTGTCATCATTTATTTTGGAGTATTTAGACACTCCAAAAAACTAAATGATCACCTCAGTTTTAGTGCTTTAGGATAGCCACAATTATATAATTGTGTATTGATGCACTACTGACCACGGCATTGACAGAATTAGCAATTAGTATCCATACATGTTCTGAAAATGGAATCTGTGGACTTCTACTCCATTAGAAAAAACTTGTAACACTTCAGAACTCACCCACTAACAAACACATGGATTTCCCACCAGTTGCTTTAATTGAAGATCCATCCTGAATTTAAGTATTGATTAAGAAGACTTTCTGGTGTTACACCACACTGCTTCCCAGATAGCGAATTGGTATCTGTCCTTTTACAAGAATACTTTTTTCATTTTCACATGCACCTAGCCAGCAGATCACACATGCCCCACAACGCGTTTTCAGCTCCGGCTCTGAGCTGGAGCCTGAAAAGTACCGGTTTTTCCTGTTCACACCGCAGAGGCGCCGCCTCTTAGCTCCGGAATCCGGTTCACTTCCAGCTCCAAAAAATGGTTGGTCTAGAGGCAAGAGCTTCGGAGCTAAGAGGCGGCGTCGCTTACGTCTCTCTTATGTCGAGGCAGAGGCATGGGCGAGATCAACCTCCTGAACAACAACAAAATGCCTGCGTGTGATGTTTGTAAAGTTCCAAGTAAAGTCGTCCCTAGTAAAGTCGTCCGATGCCTTCCATTTCGTTTCGTAAGAGGATAACCAAAGCGAACAGCGCTTCAATACAATCGGCCATTGTTGTTGTTGTCGATGTGAGGGATTTCCGCGCGGTTTGGATTTTATGAAGCAGGCACGTAAACGGTGACGTCATGACGCAGCAGCGGCAGCTCTGGGCGGTGTGAACAGAGTGGGAGCAGAAAAGAGAAACCGGAGCTGAACCAGAAAAGCTCCCGCTCGGAGCTAGAAAGGGAAAAGCGCTGGTGTGAAAGCCGCAACAGAGAGGGTGAGTGCAGGTAGTGGGAAAGAAGAAGAGGGGCCGAACACAGTAGAAGATAGAAAGAAACAAAACGAACTAACAACAAACAGAAATTCAGGTGAGGTAGAATAAGTCTGCCTGTTCTCCAATCTGCCTGACCCAGTGTAGCAGCCTTGACTTAATTAGAAATCCATTTTATCTGATGACTGGCAGGCAATTGGGGCTCCAAGGTGATCGACTGAGGCGCTGTGGTTGATAGGCCTGACCACTCCACTGCTGAGGGATGGAGGAATGAAGATGGGGGGAGTGGGGGTTGGAGAACATATACCCGCAAAGATTGTCTTCGCTAACAAAGTTCATTTGAGGTTACATGGATAATCAGGCTCCTCCCATTCCACTGCCCTAGCCGACACAAAAACGAACAGATATTTTCATTATAAGTTCATTTGTAAATCATTTTTACAAATAATCTATAAACCTTCAACCCAAAGTTATTAAATATACAATGTCACAAAACAGAAAAGTGGAAAATTCCAATCTGGACGATGTACAGCAGAGGTGGCCAACCCGCGGCTCTCGAGCCGCATGCGGCTCTTTGCCTAGTTTCATGTGGCTCTTCAGTTCATATCGAATTGTATATGTGTGAGTTTGGGGGAGAGACACTGACTCCTGACTAGTGTTGCACGGTGTACCGATACTTGAAAGGTACCGCGATACCCTGCCGTTAAAAACGCTACGATTCCTCCGTTTCATTAGTATCAGTACTTTAAGAATGACGGGGGAAAATACTTTTAATAAGAGCCGTGTGTGTTCAGCGCTCTGCTTCCACTCCCTGCACTGCAGCCATGCCTGCAGTCCCGCCCCTCTCAAGCACGCTCAAGTGCCTCCCCCGTCTCGTGCACGCGCTAGCTGCCAGAGCATGTGAGAAAACGAGAAGCATGGCTGCAAGTGGGAGTGCAACTGCTGCTGCGCCTCGGCTTGTTGACAAAAAAGATGCCAGAAGCGAAATTTGGAAGTATTTGAGCTATATCTCTGACAGTGAGGGCAAGCCTACGGACACCACGAGGCCTGTCTGTAAGAAATGTATTAATTGTATTTAATATGAATTCTTGTCATTTATTTTATTTATTGTTCTCATTGTTTAAACGTTTGTGTTATGGTTATGGTTCTGGCGTGAAATAAAGCACAATAATTACATTTAAGACTGTTTCCCTTTTTTTAAGAAAAGTATCGAAAAATAATCGGAATCGCAATTCTTGACTTGGTATCGAAACCAAAATGTTGGTATCGTGACAACACTAGCTACTCCTGACAGTTAAACCTGATCTGTAGGTCTGTTAAGTATTGAATGCTGATCATTCTGATGTAATTTGGCCGGTCAAAGTTGTTTGGGCTTGGATAAAATCGCTCCGTTACTTTCGTCCCGTGTTACTTTCGTCCCGTGTTACTTTCGTCCCGTGTTACTTTCGTCCCGTGTTACTTTCGTCCCGTGTTACTTTCGTCCCGTGTTACTTTCGTCCCGGCTCTCCCTACGTGTGTATGTGTGGTGTCAGGTGTCAGTATGAGAGGATGACAGCGCGTCTAATTTTGATGTGGCCCAAGAGCCAATCACAATAATACCTGCGATGCAGTGAACCAATCACCTTTGAGGGGGGGGAAACCTATCGTTGATCAAACACTATCCAGTGTTTGCCCTACCATTGTCTTGGAGGGGCGCTGCGCCCCCCCCTGAAATGCAAGGTGTATAAAATATATATAATTTTTTAAATATATATAGCACCAAATTGCAAATAATCTATAACTACTGTAACTTTTCACATTGAACATGTGCTCTTTTATTAAATAACCTAAACGCTTTCATTTTAAGTTGTGAGTTTAGTGTTTTTGACCCTAAGAAACACTGATGCATTAATCAATAACAATAATCCACAGCTCCTCTCTCTGCTCCAGAGGATTTAAAAAATATATATCCCAATGCCACAAAAATGCATCAGTGACGTGGTTGAAACCAAAAACTGAAACAAGCGGTATCAGTGACTGTGTGTTTGATGTGGCTCTTTGCAGTATCATAGAAAAAATGTGGCTCTTAACCTCTGACTGGTTGGCCACCCCTGATGTACAGTAACCGTGTAAATCACGATTTGTTTCCCCTTTTCCAGGTTTGAAGTGTGTGAGTGTTATATCGTTGGTATCAGATGCCCCTTTCCCACCAAAGCAGTTCCAGGGCCAGTTTGGAGCTAGTGCCCGACTAAGCACTGGTTCTTCCTGTTTCCACCGCAGTGGGGCTGGGCTCGTGACGCCCGAAAACCGTTTCTTATCTGGCCCCTCTCGACTGCCAGTCAAGAACCAAATACGTTAGGCTTACGTCACAGGCGGGGGTAGGGGCGCTGAGTAAAGTGACAAGAACACGACCTCACACTTAAAAAAAAAAATAACGTGATGCTGGATGTTTTTATCTACTTTTAATGAACATCCTTTCGCTGTTATTTCCCGTTTTTAAAAGTCCCATGTCATGGCAATGGAATTATGATCAGTAGAAATACTGATCATAATTCCATTGTTGAGGTCTACTAGAATAGATTTACATTGTGTAATTTTCCAAACTCACATTGGTTTCTCATACAGCATCTCTATATAGTATGTGTATTCACTCTCTGTCCTAAACTGCTTGTTGGAGCTCCTGCTCCCCCCTCCCTATAAGCCCACTGTGCTCTGATTGGTCAGCTCGCCCACTCCGTTCTGATGAGTCCACCACCGTTACAGCGGCACATCAGTGATTATCTGTTACAATAGCGTTAGCAACCAGAAAAGGACACCAGTAATGACAAACAGATGAGAATGCTGCGTGGGGTCTGGGTGCCGTGTTGGCGGGACGTTGCGCGGCTCGCTGCTGTGAGGAGCGGACAGTGTAAGCTGGGTTAATTTCCTGTTTGCTGCGTGGGGTCAGCGAGACAGCGAGACATCGCGAATGGACACGGGAAGTTGGACTGGGTGCTGAGGGGGCTGCAGCACCTCCATCTGCGAGGCTCCACTAGCACTCGAATGTTGGAAGCACAGAATGTTAGACTTGATTGGACACACCATATGATAAGTTCAAGAGCCACTGTTTTCGGACAATGCAAATAAACTACCGCCGTGTGTACATTGCCTATAATGAATCACAAACACCTGCAGTACTGCTATAAAAAAGAAATGTCCAAGTTTCACATGCAAGTGAACTTGTCAACATAGCTCTGGGAGTAAACAATAACACAATGGTATTTATTTATTAACAAAAAGGCCAGCGAAAACAAAAAAATCGATCTCTTTGGGAGTACAGGGAGTGAATTGGAGAGCAATCAACAAAGGAGAGGCAGGCCTCGACTCAAAAAGAGAGGGAGGAGGGGGATAGACAGACGGATTGAGTGACAATGGGACACAAAAGACAGGCTGGTACAAAGTGGACTGTTCCGATAATGTTGGGGCTGCTTGCAGGCTACAAAAGCCAGTAAAAAACCCACCTAAAAGCCCTGCTGTTGTCCTCTCTTATCCCAGCTGGTGGTCTTGGTTCCACAAAACCTCTTGCTAAGCGTGTCAGAGAGGGGGGGCCGATAAAATGCCAGCCAGAAACGTGGCAAGAAAAAAAAAAAAAAATTGTGTCAATTGCTTATGCAGCCGAGGTGGCTTTCAACGGAGCACAATACAGGGGACTGTGTTGTATTATTATCTGGGGCCCCCATCAGAGAATGCAGAAAGAGGGAGAGAGCGCAGGGGGTCTCGTGGCGCGAGCCGACAGGGGTGGTGGCACTCAGAAAGGTCAGTGAGGTGAACAAAAGCTGGTGAAAATGCACTTCCTCAGGAGGCAATTGTGAGTACCCCCAACTCTACCCCTCCCTCTATGTCTCCACAACCCCGGCTCTCCCCTGGTTTGAGGGCTTTGAGGTGTCTGAGGGCCACTGGGGGCCACGAGGCAGATACAAGGAGAAACAGATTTGGCTTGATGTGCGATTCGATCGAACACAACAGTGCAACAAAAGACAAGAAATAAAGGAGTGGAGAGAGAAAGGGAGGATGGAGGCCGAATGAGAGGTGGCAGAGAGACTCAGGAGTTGTTATGTCTCTCAAAGAAAAAGAAAGTAAGAGAAAGTTCCACGTGTAATACAAGGGTTGCAGAAAGTAGTGGAGGACATTCTTTGTCAAAGACAGGCATCTGCGTGGATTGTTAAATGTAATTATTTGCAACAAGAGGCTGCGCTAATTTATTCTGAAAGGTTTGTGATGCAGTTTTCTTTTAAAGACATCAGATGTCTGTCTGAATGAGCCATTTTTCACAACACTTAAGCGCCTCAGGCGCAACAAAAAACTAAAAGAAAGAAAAGCCTAATTCACTAAATACATAAATGTACTAAGTTGAGTGCTGGTTTGATACATTAAAAAATAAAACCCACAGAGCACACAATACAAGGCAGACAAACAACAAAAGAGAAGGAGCAAGAGCAGATAATGATGCTTGGCGGTGATTGGTTGTGATCGGCTGTACAATGATCAATGCCGGCTTGAAAGGAGGCGACGCTGATGGTTTATGAGAGAGGGAACAACTGCCAACAGTATGAAAATGAAATCAATAAATAAACTGCGGTGCAGGGAGAGAGAAATGAAGGAGGCGGCCAAGAAAAAAAGAAAAGATAGGGGTTTAGAAAAAGGAAAACAGATAGGAGAAGACAGAATAACACAAGAGAGACAAAGAGAGTGGAGTTAACCAGAAAAAAGAGAGATGCAGACAGGAGTAGAAGCTATGAAAGGCGTTGGTTTAAAGGAAGCAGAAAAACTAAATTGACAGATGAAGGAAGATTCATTAAAGATGGATACAAAAGAGAACAGTTTACAGGCAAAACAAGCAGATAAACCAACTGATAAAAACGTTTTCAACAAACTCTGGGAGCCGATTTAAGCATAGTTGGGCATGTTTGTTAAGTACTGTAAAAATAGGTTAGGTTAGGTAAACATATTTCCATACAGAATATTCTTCCTTATTAAAGATCAGGAAAACCGTGTCCTTTTATAGAGAGCCTTAGAAATACATACATATTTATATGAGGACCTTTTACAAAGTACTAAATAAAGTATTTTAACTTTAAGATAAAACTGCCTAGTTTGTTGACTTGATTTATAAGTCTCATACACCTTTTCCACCTAAGAGCTCCAGGGCCAGTTAGGAGCCAGTGTCTGATGTGAACCAGTTATTTGAGTTTCCACTGCAGAACGGCTGGCTTTTGGTCCTGAACATTGTTTCGCATTTGGAACCAACAATCTACTTGGCTGGAACCAAGAACCACATAGGTAAGAGGGTAATATGGAGGCTGAGGCAACAGTACATTGTGATGTAGCGAATAGTAGAAGTGACGCAATGACGTGGCTCCATCCGGCCACTGGGCAGTGGAAAACGAGGGGTTACGTATGGTAACCCTTTGTTATATAAGCACAGGCGTCTCACCGCATTAAAAGGAGGCCTCGCCTCCTGACTGTCATCCTACACTTCTCTTCAGCGAGCAGCATAGGGCCGACAGGGCCCCAAGTAGAGGGCTCCGTCTGTGCTTATATAACAAAGGTTACCATACGTAACCCCTCGTTATATCTCTCACAGGCTCCGCCCTCTACTGGACTATGGGTACAGTGGGCGGAGCCCCGATGTATACACGCGCTGTCGTCCAACACCTGTCATTCCACCTCACTGCCCCTGACCGGCTTTCTGGTTAGCAGCCGCTGCGCCTCACTCACCTCTACCTCGGTTTTAACCGTGGAGAAGTCCGGGCTGTGGCTGACTCTGCCGCGCTTACCTCGCGGAAAGTGTGCTCAGAAAACAGTGCTGAGCGCTCCCCCCGTCCGCCCATAGGCAGACGGAGAGAGTCCCCACCCCCGTATGGGCTCACGGTGCACCACCTCTCCCGAGTCCCTAAGGAGCACGTGGGGAGCGCAAGTGCCCCATGTCCCCCACACACAGACACGCTTACCTCGTGAAGAGTGTGTATGGACTATAATGTGGAGGACTCTTTCCCCCTGCCCTAAAGCAGGGGGAAAGAGTCCTCCAGCCCCGTATGGGCCCAGTACGCAGCCCGGGAAAAAAGTAAGCACATTATGTCCGGGGAGGGGGTCGGATGCCCACTGACCCACAGCCCCCCTCCCTCCTCACCAGTCCTGTGTTGCCCCAGCAAGCACAGACGATGAAAAGGAGCCAGACATGTCCAAGAGATAAAACCTTATGAAGGGGCCGCCGTGCATATGTCCTCCACACTCACGCCGTTAAATAAGGCTGTTGACACAGCCACAGCCCATGTAGAGTGTGCACGGACCCCCGTGGGGAAGGCTCTCCCCGCCTGCCCGTAGGCAGAGCCGGCCTGCCAGGCGCTTCTTGGACAGAGCTTTACCGGCCACGCCGCCCCCAAAGCACACAAACAGCTGTTCAGTGCGTCTAAAGGCAGCCATGTGCTCTGCATAACATGCTAGCGCACGCACCGGGCAGAGGAGGTGCAATTTAGCCTCCCTGGCCCCTCTATGGGGTGGAAGATTAAAGTCCCCCAACTGAATAGGCCAGGGCATGTCGGGCAGGTCCGGTGCTCAAGGAGTGGCGAGTCCACTTTTCTTCTCTTTCTCTATTCACGTCTTTGCTCAGTGTTCACTTCCGCTCGCTGAAGAGAAAGGGATAACAGTCAGGAGGCGAGGCCTCCTTTTATGCGGTGAGATGCGTGCGCATTCAGGTAGGCCCGCCCCGGTACGGCTACGTTTATAGAAGTCTCAGTGGATGAATGCTTGCATGATATGATCAAGGGGTAGTACCCATAGAGTCCAGTAGAGGGCGGAGCCTGTGAGAGATATAACCAAACTGGTTTGTATTTGGCTCTCGGTTGAACGAACTGCGAACCAGCAAGGAACTAGAACGTAACTGATTTTCAGATGAGAAGGGGTATTGGTGGTTTATATGAGTTCTTATGCCTTGTGTGTGTTCAAGCAGACATTAATGATGGCCATCAACTGATTGATGATGTCCAAATAGCTGCTCAATACATCTTAAGCTTTTATTGTTTTAAGCATGCTGTGTCATTATTAAAAAAGTATTAAAGCATATTCAACCATATAACACTTTGATGGTCCATTGCGTTTAAAAGTCAACACGCTGCCAAAGTATGACCTGCATCATGACGTTTGTCAGCTCATTATAGTAATAATAATAATACATTACATTTATAAAGCGCTTTTCCTGGTGTCAAAGCGCTTACAAGCAGGTAAAACAAAATAAATTACGAGCATCAAAGCTCCATAAGAGCAGAAATATTATCCCTACATTGGTGACGCTATCTGTCATACATTGACTACGTCTTCTGACCTTCATGGGTAAGCTTTAACTTCAGGAATATAAGAGAAAATAAAACTTTTGGTCAATCGACCTTCATCACTGCACAACACAACTTACTGCTGTCTTCTGTCAACTGTTGTTCAACACTGTGAGCTGGGGTGGAATAAAAAAGTTAAAGGATAGTTTTTTTATTTTCTTGTCTGCAAGCAGTCACAGCTAATGAGGCACGAACAGACCTTCAACTGAGAGCAGAACAGAAACAAGAATCTGACAAAATTGTCCTCCAAAAGAACGCTAAATGTTTTAATGAAATATTTTCAAAAAAATAAGTATTAAACAATTTGTTAAGAATTTAGATATGTTATGTCTGTTTTATTTCGGGTTTCTTCAGTGGGCACAAAGTCACAATGGTTAAAGCACCCTGAGTCACAAATAGAATGTCACAGGATTAAAAAACTTTGTAGAAAAGTTTGGCACGTTGAAAGAGGATATAAAAACACTGCAAGACTTTAGCCCCAATTAAAGCAACCTACACTAATTTAAAAGCTCGGTGAAAACTTCCATGCCTGAGATTTTATTTTTTCTGTCTGAAGAAATATAAAAATCGGAACTCTGTTCGTTAATTAGGCCTAGTTTAAACAGAGCTACAAGACACTTTGCAATGTTTATTCACGCATAGCAACGAGGTGAATGTTGAGTTTGACTGCTTGTACGCTTCATACAGTTAGTGTCAAAAAATTGGAGGAGGAGCTCATACCTAAGTGAAATGTTTGTGTGTGTGTGTGTGTGTGTGAGAGTTTGTGGTCAGTTTCAGGTCCAGCAAGCAGCACTCATTCTTCTTCATTAGTGTTGACTGCTGAGGGGCCTGCTATCTCTTTTTCTCTCTAACCCTTCCTCTATAACTGCTTACCGGCTCCCGATGCTCATCCCTTTCTCCCCCATTACTCCAATTTATGACATGAGCCTCGTGCCTCCTCCACCCTTCCCACTTTCTCCCCTATTGTGCATCTTCCAAAACCTTTCTCCTACATTTTCTCTCTTAACCAAAGTTCCAACCCCATCTCCAATCATCCCTTGTCTACCTCGACCTTTGTTCTTCAGTGACCACCTCCTTCTCTTCATGATTTCTCCCAACTACTGTGCTTCCTTACTATTTGTGTCCCTTTTCCATCTTCAACTGTTCATTGTTCTTCATAATGTCTACAATGCAAACAAAAAATGGTCTCGCTATATTAATTCTTCCTTGCTTTTGTCCTGCGTTTTTCAGTTTTCTTTTTTAGAATGTCTCTCCAAGCAATCAGCGTAAAGATCCCAGGAATGGCGCCGCCTGTTGAAGCACATTTTCGTATAGGACAAACAGTTGTACTACACATCCACAAGGTTATTAGGGCACAAATTGTCACGATCTGTCTGTGTTGTGTTTTGTCTTGTCTTTTTCTGTCTTTGGTTTCATGTTTTATTTTGAAAAGTCTTCACCCCCTGTCTTGCCTGTCGCTTTCTGTCTGTTTTCCCTCCTACCTGATTACCCGATTGTGTTCACCTGGTGCCCCTGTGTTTTCTCCTCCCTCCTCACCTGTGTCTTGTTTGTGTGATTAGTCTTGTGTGTATTTCATTTCTGGTTTTTATGTCTGTCATTGTTGGTTCATTGTTTGTCGTTGACTGTGTTCACGAGGTAGTGTTCTGTTTGTTCCTTAAACCTTGAAATAATGGGATTTTTTCTGTTTATTCTGCATTTGGGTCCTGCCTGCTTCACTCACCCTAACACAAATACACGTTATCATGGACTTACATTGGGAAAGGAACATCTGTAAATCAGTCGGAAATGTTATATTCCTTTTGTTAACCCTAATTAAATTATTCGGTCTACAAGAATGTATATGCCCTAAAAGCCGAATACAGAGTTATGCTACCTCTCCTTTATTTGACTGAGCCGAGACTGGGAGATTCAAGGCGGGGCTTAAGGAAACTCAAGTATCCATGCTCTATGGGCCCAGGGTACTTTTTCTACCTACAGTCAGTCCATTTTTGGCTTCATGTACCATTGAGAAACACTTTATCCAGTTTTCTTTATAAATCCATAATCAGTGCGTATCCCAGCATTCATCTCCCCTTTTTCTTAACCTATTTATTAATTTGAACCTGCCTATAGAGGAAGTCTGCTCTATTATTTGTTTCACTTAAACGGATATCAAGCTACTTCGTGTTACCGTTTAATCTTAGGCTTCACTTTACACCTAATCTTTTCTTCTTTCACTGTGCTTTCTTATCATGCCTTAGCGCTCCCCTCCTCTTCTTCCTTTCCATTCATCTGTTTTTATGTTCAGTGTTTTTCAAGGCCTCTCCATTTATTCATCACTGACCTTTCACATATACTCCACTAACAGTTTCTTGGTTTATCTACATCATGTTTTTTTTTGTTCCTTCTCTTTGTATTTTCATCTCTTTGTTTGTCTATCTGTCGGCAGAGTAGCTGAGCCGCTGTGATCTCTGTACCAGCATGACTTCTGTTCAATCAACAATAAAACTGAAGGTAAAAGGAAAAAAATCAATATAAGGTTTTATACCGCTGTGATTCACTGGCTTTGCGAAAGTCTGTTTGCATTCAGATTGGCCGCAGATACAGATTTATTATCAGTGTATCAGTATTGTCCATAGGCTTTTCTTTTGAGAATGGACTTATCAAAACTTGATGAAACTATTTTCTCTTTCCCCTTATCTTCTGGTGTGCTGTCCACAGGGAATCATACTTGCACACTAAGCATGCCTCAGAAACAGAACAGATTCCTGCACAATAGTCTTACTCTCTCTTAATCCTCTCCGTCTCCAATGGGACCTAAGGCTTTGTTGTTCTGCCCCTATCAAGACCTACCATTTTGAATTAAATAATTATTTAAAAATTCTACACCATCCCGCTGTGGAAAGCTTGCCCGCATTGACTACAACACGTCCCTCCCCAACCCTAATTATATTAATAAGATAAGAACAAAAAAGATACTGCAAACATTTCCTAGTATATTGCAATGTTGTCAATCGATACTTCCTCTGGTGTTAGGAAAATTCCAATGTGTTATATCAAAACGTCTCTAAGAAAGATAGATATTTTCAACAAAAGGGGTTTAATGACACCTAACTTAAAGCTCAGTTGAACATTTCAATGACCAAGCCTATATAGACAAGCCTATGCATCATCTTCATAGCAACGATCACTGTAATTCTAACTTCCAACTTTCTTGGTAAGAAACAGTAAAAAATAAATAAACAAGATAATGGCCAATTCGGGCCGTCCAACCGTTGTGCAATGTGACCAAAGGGCCTGTATTTGTTGATCACATTTCTTAGCCTTGTGTCAAACAGACATAGTTTTCATAGAATCCTATCTTTCCTACGTCAAGAACGCTGCTCTTTAAACAGCTATTAATTTGTAACGGACTTGAAACGTACCAGTTCATGTCACTGAAAGTTTTCCATACAACGTTTTAAAGGTTTTTTGTCACGTTCAAATCATTGATCTGAGCTCGACTTTAGTTGTATACTATGTTTTAGTTCCTGCTTTGTTGGCAACCTTCTGAACCTAAATGTTGGCACTGCTTAAAGAAGGGATGTCCAAACTTTTTTCAAAAAGGGCCAGATTTTATAATGGGAATATGCCGTGATTGGTCCGCGGGCTGGACTTTGGGATGGGACGAAAAAAATGTAGGTTCCAGGAACTTTCAGCAAAACAAATGCAACGGCTGGTTCGCAACAAAAGCAAGTAGGATATTACTAACACAGGACATTATTTAGCAAGCACTGCGTGAAAGTGCTATAATACCGGTTTTATTTGGAATGTCTGCACATTTGGACAATGTTTTGTAATAGATTATCTAAAATCAGCTTGTCACCAGTTTGACTACATTTTTTCAATGATGTTGGGCATTGGCATTTTCAGTAAAAGTGTGTAGTTGTTTTAGTATACTCTAAATCAGGGTTGGGGAACCTTTTTCCTCTCAAGGGCCATTTCAAATTTTTCAACATCCTCTGAGGGCCGCACAAATTATTGACCTCTGCTTAAAAATACTAAAATTACAGCCCATTCATTTCGCCTTTCTTTCATGCTGTGCAAAGGAAAAGCAACCTCTTAATCCAGATATCTTGCCATGACTCACGCATGCATTCACGTGGCATGACCACCAAAACAGAAAGATATGGACACAAGATGTGTGCAAATGTATTTAGTTTTCTATCCTTGTGAACATGATTTAAGTGGGGGGGGGGAACCTAACCTCCTCTAGGGGGGTCCGGGGGGCATGCTCCCCCGGGAAGATTATTATTTTTTTTAAATGTTGAAGTTCAAAGCATCAATCTGGTGCACTTTGAGAGCAAAATTAAGAGATCTCTGGATACATCTCTCAACACCCATATGAAACAGAACAGTAAGCAGATTTTCTTTATGGACATTTTACAATCCCTCCCCTTTTAAACGGTATTCTTGTTTATTAATAACAACTTTGTTTTACTGTCATATAGTATTTCATACCTGTTTACTTTATTCCCTTATTTTTGTATAACTATAATGATCATATAAAGATGTGCCTTTACCTCACTGGTTGTAGAAAAAGCTTCCTATATTCGTTAGCATAGCTAGCTAACCAGATGCTAATAACAGCAAAGTTATTGACTGTATGATCAGTATGACAGATGAACAGATCGCCACTGGGCTTTCAAATAAAGACACAGCCACGCAAAAACTGCGGCATGTGTACGGCTTCTTATGGGTACTGCAATTTGTGAAGTGCCGGAGTGGCGTTCCGGTGCTCTCCGTCAGAACTACACCCCTATCAGACGAGACATATACCACGTGATGACACGTTAGGCTTGTGTTCAAGGACCCTGACCTTGGCCAGGAAAAACAGGCACTCGCTTGTTTAATTATTTTGCGGTCTAGATTTCTTTAATTTTTTCTTTTTTGCGTGTGTTTATAAATGACCTCGAGAGTCGTACCAAATTATCTCGTGGGCCGTATACGACCCGGGGGCCAGAGATTCCCCACCCCTGCTCTAAATAGTCAGAACAATTCAACAACTGCTAGATGGAACAGATTATTGCACGACAATCAGTTGTGTAGCAGAGTTTTCTGCACATCCATGTCTTTTGTTTCATGTAAAGTGACAAGCTGATTTTACATTATGGTAAGGGACCGGTCTAATGTTCTTTTTTGCTCAGTTTTTGACCTCCTACTGCGGATAGGGTCACCTCTATTAATTTAATGAGACAGACATTTAAAAGTGGGATGTGATTCATGTGCAAATTATACAACTCTGAGAAAAGCTCCATCTTAACACAGCACTTAATACATCTGTAGTGGCCTCTGATGGACAGTGGACATGACATGTCATCAGTCAAACCTCCTCCGCTGTTTCAACTAGCCCTGGATGTCAAGACTGTCAGCGAGTGAACAGTCCAACAACTTAAATTATAAGCTGAGCAGAAGAAAGGGGAATTAAAGGTGTCATCGAATGCCTCTCGCGCAGGAGAAGGATAGTCAATCTTAATGTACTGGGTAATCTTTGGAGAATGTTTTACAGTATGATGGCTGACAAATCTGACATCTACATAGCAAGTCCTCTTACTGTCCCTCACATTGGCTGTCAGGGATCAAGGACTTCAACTACTTTGACAGGTAACCAAAACACATAGGAAAGGCAAAATTACAAGAACAACTGGTCCTATTTAGTAAGAATCTACAGATTATACTAATGGGCTGAGCATATCTATCTCCTTTGTTGATGAATGTGCATAGAGCAAGACAAATAATATTCAGCCTTATTTTCTCTTGATTCCTTATATGACTGTATGTCTGCTGTTCAACTGTTATTCGCGTTATACATCTAACAGACATGTTTTTTCCTTTTGTATTGCTTTAGTCAGAAAAATAAACCTTGATCTATTGCTATTAGTCAAGGGTTATGTCTGGCTTTCCCTGTAATGCAGAGAAAGATGTCTTCAGAACAGCCACCCTTAACTATTATCATCAACAGTCTACACACATAATCTGACTTTTCACATTTGATTGACTTGAAAACATCATATGTCCTACCTATTCAGAAAAGTAATGGTGTGCCTCCACATCATTGTCAAAATAAAAATAAAAGCAACTCTCCTGCCTGGCTGTTAAAAGCTCAGTCAGTTGATCACAACTAGAGGAACGGAGTACTTTAGCAGTCTTTGCAATCATTTTGCAGCAAATGAGTTCACAAAAGCAAGGCATTTAGCACTTTACCATTACCATTAAAGTCAGTATTGAAGTTAGGCAAAAATGTGAGACAATAGTTGAATTTGCAAAAATAAATGAATTACAATGGTTTGACTGCAGGAATTAGATTGGACATTAGGCTTCTTCAAGTGAAGTTCTGCGGAAACAAACCTACAACAAGGCACTGAAACAGTCCAGGGGAAAAGGACTATGGACGTTCCTCATTGCTGTTTCTATATGCCATTATGCATGAGATCAATACCAATTACTCTTTATACACGATGTTTCCAAATCTCCTTTTCAATCACCCTGCTGCTCCTCAGCACTCTATACCGTTTTTTGTCTCTCTGATTCTACCTCATTCTTTTTTCCCTGTTAGGTCCGGTCTATCTCTCCAGTCTGACGGGCAGCTTTAAACTTTAGCCGTAACTCCCTTGGGATTAGACCCAAGCCTTGTATGTCTGTACTCCATAGCAGGGCTCCCAGACATCAACGTGTGTGTGTGTGCTTCAGTAGTTGGCCTTGCTGGAGTGGAAAATAACGGCGTTTAAAGTTTTTCTGAGGTCTCAACTGCGGCCGGTCAGATCCCAACCTCGCTGTAGCTCCTGTGATACCCTCATTTCTCTATGTTTCTCCAAATCTCTTACTCCTGTATATCCTTCAGCTTGTCTTCTTTTCCTCTCCTTTCAGGTATTTCCTCACCTTTTCCAATTGTCTTCGTTCTTTTACCACGTTCTCTCCTCTGATATTGATCAGCATCAGAGGAGGC
Organism: Pseudochaenichthys georgianus; assembly: GCF_902827115.2. Lineage (NCBI taxonomy): Eukaryota > Metazoa > Chordata > Actinopteri > Perciformes > Channichthyidae > Pseudochaenichthys > Pseudochaenichthys georgianus. The sequence goes on along the minus strand of NC_047509.1, from coordinate 33,739,759 downwards.
CTCTCTCTGAGACTGGCTCAAAATGACTTTAGAATCCCACCATGCACATAGACAGTGCTTGCATGATTGTGCGGCATATGTATTCCCATCCGAGATTGCAGATAAATAACTAGAAAATCCTGCCGTGAGTCTGGGCAGAGCTACATGTAGCTGTGCCCACGTCAGACCCAGACTCCCAGAGGGTAATGACTGGTGTTCGTCTGCTTGGTCTCTGTGGGATCCTCCACTCATTGCCATCAAACACGCACACGTGTACACAAGCATACACAAGCATACATAAAGATGGTGCTGTAACCCAGTGGGAAGTCGTCTGTGATTTGCAGGCCTGTGCACTGACCCGCTGCGGCACTGATCAAAACACATCACAGTCGCTTCCGTTAGGCTGCAAAGACAAAACAAAAAACTGGACAACATTCAGTCCCACTGAATTCCTCATTCACAAAATGTAAAAAGCCTGGGAAAGACATCATCTGTTTGCTTATTCCCCTCAGAGGCTTTCTAGTATCATATCTTTCTTAATTTAATCTTCTCTTGCTTTTTCCAACATTTTGAAAGGTTTCAAAGCCATATTAATGGATTAGAAGAAATAATTTGTCCTCATTATTTTAAATGCAAAAAATTACTAATGAGTATTTCCCAACGTTTTTTGGCTGCAATTTCACAGTTACAAATAGATGTATCAATCTATGTAAGGCTGGATGTTATTAATGATTTTTTAATAATTAGTTAAAATTAGCATAACATGACTTGTATTTGTTTGTTTGTAGCCTTTATTTAACCAGGTGAAATCCCATTAAGATCAACGATCTCTTTTTCAAGGGAGACCTGCAGCACATTGGTTACACATAAAAACAACAGAAAACAAAAAGGACATCAACTATAACTTATAGCAATAATGTGACTAACTACATGAAAATACAAAGCCAAGATGTGACGATAAACTAGAGTTATGCTTTACAGTAAATAACATGACAGCTCCACCAATGAAGTTGTGTTTTTAGCGGGATTACGGAAAAGTACGTGCCCGTTTTTTTATAAAACTTGATGAAAGGGTGAATGGTCCAAAGAAGAACCCATTACATGTTGGACTCATTCTACACCACGTGTAAACTAACCCTCATCAAGATGGCCATGGCAGACGTCTGCACTCTACAACTACGTTTCTAGTTTTTCTTAATTTAATATCAATATGCTAGATTTTGTCGCAATTGTAAATGTAGCTGAGGAAAGTAACAATAATGCACAATACACTTTTGTTTGTCAAAGGGTGTTTTCTATTCAGCTCTTTCTAGCTATGATAGCTACGTATTTTCCTTTTACATGCAACTGAACAAGGCTAAAAAGCTAGCTAGCAAATAGACATCTATAGCTTAGCATATGACATTCATATTTTGAGATTTTCCTATGATTAGCTCGAAATTCAATTTAGATTAACGACAGCCAACATGCAGCATGTCATGACAATGCTACCATAACAACTGTAAACATCATAATATAATAATGTCCTAATATTATAAATACATGTAAATCTAAGGAAACTTACTGACGTTGATTTTAAGGACAATACAGACTCAACATAATTTGATATAGAACATTAGGATTAATAAGCATTCATTAATTAATACTAGCTTTGCATTAAAAGGCTATTTTGTGTTTAAACATAGAAAGTTCAACATGACGAGACTTTATTCCTCCAACAGTGGGTCAGACCTTTTAGTTCTTTCAGTTAAATCACGGCTTCCTCTGTATCTACTCCACTGGAAAAGGAAAACCAAGTCATCAGTGATAACTGAACTGTGACAGCTTTTAAAGACACATAATGGAGGAAAAACTTTTCAAACTTCCAAATTGACGTTGAAATTGGGTGAAAGTCAGGCAGACACCTGAGGGGCTAATCAGGAAGAAAGACATTGATGTGTAGGTTAAAGCAGAATGCATGTTTCAACACACACCACACACACACACACACACACACACACACACACACACCACACCACACACACACACACACACACACACACACACACACACACACACACACACACACACACACACACACACACACACACACACACACACACACACACACACACACACACACACACACACACACACACACACACACACACACACTTCAAAGATTCTTCCCTTCACTCCTCGTTATCACACAACAGCCAATATGAAAATAGACACATCACACATACACAAACGCACAACATCAACGCTTTTCAGGACATTTGACTTGGCACATATACAAGAAGACAAACAAAGCTTTAGCTGTGTGTATACAAAGGTGAGTTTTCATGGGTTTTACACAAGACAGAAACAAAGCTATAGATGCCATAAAAAGTGCACACGTACAAACAGCAACACACACCACCAGCATAAGAGCAGAGGAATCGAGTTGCAGCGAGCTGATTATCACATGCTGTATTACTGTATGCCAGGGGAAGCCTCCGTGCCCCTGAGCAAGGGCAGGGCATGCTTCCAGTTTCTCTCCTGCAACTTCCCCTCCCCACCTTTCTGTGCATATGTACGTAAAGCTGCTGCTGCACACGCTTGAGGAGAGGAACCTTTTCTTCTGTTGAATAATAAAACAGTAGAGCAATTGAGGAATGCTGAGAGATAAAGTACAAAGGCTGGATTTTACAGAGTAAATGCCTAAGCAGTGGTTCCTAACTGTGTTTCAGTGTGGAGAAACTGCAAAAAAGGAAGCGTGATCTCATTGACTCACTGAATAAATTGTTTACAACTTTACTTTACTTTGAAACCGCTCTAATTGAAAGATGATTACTTTTCCAATCAGAAATGGCAAACCAAAATCAACGTATTTGAATTGTGTGCCCTTACATGTTTCCATGCTTTAATGTTCAAAAAGCTCTTTTCTCATACTGCCTGTGCTGCAGCACCTCTTTTCACCCTCGTATGAAACGTTGGGTTACGTATTGTAACCCTTGTCATATTAGCACAGGCGGAGCCTCTACTGGACTCTATGGGTACTACCTTACCCTGCGAGCATTCTCCCACTGAGACTTCTATAGACGTAGCCGGCCTTGGGTGGGCCTACCTGAATGCGCACGCATCACACCGTATAAAAGGAGGCCTAGCCTCCTGACTATCATCCTTATTTCATTTCAAACCTTGATTTATACAGATAAAATCCCATTGAGATCATTGATCTCTTTTCCAAGGGAGACCTGCTCAAGTAGTTCCACATGAAACATAAAAACATAAATAGAACAACAAAAGGACATCATACAGCATCATTTACAAAATTATCCACATAAACGGGTACCAATAGCTTCCGATTGAGTAGCATCCAACCAAGCTTTAAAAACATTTAGTGGCACCAGATTGTTCAGTTTCCATTTAATTTGCAGACTATTCCAAGACAGAGGAGCTGCGCAATCTAAAAGCTGTCTTCCCTAAGATAGTCCTAGCAGTTGGCACATTTAATAAAACCACAGCATTCAATCTCAGGCAGTAGCCACTTACAATTCTCCGTGAGATCAGGGAGTCAGATATAAGATGGAAGTTTCCCCCTAACATGGCTTTGTATATAAAAATGTACCAGTGACTGAGCCTCCGTACAGTTAGTGAAAGCAAACCAGCCCCTTGCATACAGGGTACAGTGATGGGTTAATGCTTTTACAGTTTTGTCACAAATCTCAGTGCACTGTGATACGCAGCATCTAACTTGACCAGGCAATTGGCAGGTGCATTCATATAGACCAGATCCCCATAGTCCAGCACAGGTAAAAAGGTCACAGTGACTAGCCTTTTCCTGGCCTCAAGCGAGAAACAGGACTTGTTTCTGAAAAAGAACCCTAGCCTAACACTCAGTTTTTTTAGCAGGTTATTGACATGAAGTTTAAAAGACAGACAATCATCAAGCCAGATACCAAGGTATTTGTAACAGGCAACAACTTCAAGTTTTGTTCCTTGCGTAGTTACAATATCTAAAACAGGCTCTGGTGTCTTTTTGCTTATGAAAAGAGCATTACCTTGGTTTTATCCACATTTAAAAGAAGCTTTAATTCAGAGATTGCCCCAGCAAGCACAGACGATGAAAAGGAGCCAGACATGTCCAAGAGATAAAACCTTATGAAGGGGCCGCCGTGCATATGTCCTCCACACTCACGCCGTTAAATAAGGCTGTTGACACCACAGCCCATGTAGTGTGCACGGACCCCCGTGGGGAAGGCTCTCCCCGCCTGCCCGTAGGCAGAGCCGGCCTGCCAGGCGCTTCTTGGACAGAGCTTTACCGGCCACGCCGCCCCCAAAGCACACAAACAGCTGTTCAGTGCGTCTAAAGGCAGCCATGTGCTCTGCATAACATGCTAGCGCACGCACCGGGCAGAGGAGGTGCAATTTAGCCTCCCTGGCCCCTCTATGGGGTGGAAGATTAAAGTCCCCCAACTGAATAGGCCAGGGCATGTCGGGCAGGTCCGGTGCTCAAGGAGTGGCGAGTCCACTTTTCTTCTCTTTCTCTATTCACGTCTTTGCTCAGTGTTCACTTCCGCTCGCTGAAGAGAAAGGGATAACAGTCAGGAGGCGAGGCCTCCTTTTATGCGGTGAGATGCGTGCGCATTCAGGTAGGCCCGCCCCGGTACGGCTACGTTTATAGAAGTCTCAGTGGATGAATGCTTGCATGATATGATCAAGGGGTAGTACCCATAGAGTCCAGTAGAGGGCGGAGCCTGTGAGAGATATAACCAAACTGGTTTGTATTTGGCTCTCGGTTGAACGAACTGCGAACCAGCAAGGAACTAGAACGTAACTGATTTTCAGATGAGAAGGGGTATTGGTGGTTTATATGAGTTCTTATGCCTTGTGTGTGTCAAGCAGACATTAATGATGGCCATCAACTGATTGATGATGTCCAAATAGCTGCTCAATACATCTTAAGCTTTTATTGTTTTAAGCATGCTGTGTCATTATTAAAAAAGTATTAAAGCATATTCAACCATATAACACTTTGATGGTCCATTGCGTTTAAAAGTCAACACGCTGCCAAAGTATGACCTGCATCATGACGTTTGTCAGCTCATTATAGTAATAATAATAATACATTACATTTATAAAGCGCTTTTCCTGGTGTCAAAGCGCTTACAAGCAGGTAAAACAAAATAAATTACGAGCATCAAAGCTCCATAAGAGCAGAAATATTATCCCTACATTGGTGACGCTATCTGTCATACATTGACTACGTCTTCTGACCTTCATGGGTAAGCTTTAACTTCAGGAATATAAGAGAAAATAAAACTTTTGGTCAATCGACCTTCATCACTGCACAACACAACTTACTGCTGTCTTCTGTCAACTGTTGTTCAACACTGTGAGCTGGGGTGGAATAAAAAAGTTAAAGGATAGTTTTTTTATTTCTTGTCTGCAAGCAGTCACAGCTAATGAGGCACGAACAGACCTTCAACTGAGAGCAGAACAGAAACAAGAATCTGACAAAATTGTCCTCCAAAAGAACGCTAAATGTTTTAATGAAATATTTTCAAAAAAATAAGTATTAAACAATTTGTTAAGAATTTAGATATGTTATGTCTGTTTTATTTCGGGTTTCTTCAGTGGGCACAAAGTCACAATGGTTAAAGCACCCTGAGTCACAAATAGAATGTCACAGGATTAAAAAACTTTGTAGAAAAGTTTGGCACGTTGAAAGAGGATATAAAAACACTGCAAGACTTTAGCCCCAATTAAAGCAACCTACACTAATTTAAAAGCTCGGTGAAAACTTCCATGCCTGAGATTTTATTTTTTCTGTCTGAAGAAATATAAAAATCGGAACTCTGTTCGTTAATTAGGCCTAGTTTAAACAGAGCTACAAGACACTTTGCAATGTTTATTCACGCATAGCAACGAGGTGAATGTTGAGTTTGACTGCTTGTACGCTTCATACAGTTAGTGTCAAAAAATTGGAGGAGGAGCTCATACCTAAGTGAAATGTTTGTGTGTGTGTGTGTGGTGTGAGAGTTTGTGGTCAGTTTCAGGTCCAGCAAGCAGCACTCATTCTTCTTCATTAGTGTTGATGCTGAGGGGCCTGCTATCTCTTTTTCTCTCTAACCCTTCCTCTATAACTGCTTACCGGCTCCCGATGCTCATCCCTTTCTCCCCCATTACTCCAATTTATGACATGAGCCTCGTGCCTCCTCCACCCTTCCCACTTTCTCCCCTATTGTGCATCTTCCAAAACCTTTCTCCTACATTTTCTCTCTTAACCAAAGTTCCAACCCCATCTCCAATCATCCCTTGTCTACCTCGACCTTTGTTCTTCAGTGACCACCTCCTTCTCTTCATGATTTCTCCCAACTACTGTGCTTCCTTACTATTTGTGTCCCTTTTCCATCTTCAACTGTTCATTGTTCTTCATAATGTCTACAATGCAAACAAAAAATGGTCTCGCTATATTAATTCTTCCTTGCTTTTGTCCTGCGTTTTTCAGTTTTCTTTTTTTAGAATGTCTCTCCAAGCAATCAGCGTAAAGATCCCGGAATGGCGCCGCCTGTTGAAGCACATTTTCGTATAGGACAAACAGTTGTACTACACATCCACAAGGTTATTAGGGCACAAATTGTCACGATCTGTCTGTGTTGTGTTTTGTCTTGTCTTTTTCTGTCTTTGGTTTCATGTTTTATTTTGAAAAGTCTTCACCCCCTGTCTTGCCTGTCGCTTTCTGTCTGTTTTCCCTCCTACCTGATTACCCGATTGTGTTCACCTGGTGCCCCTGTGTTTTCCCTCCCTCCTCACCTGTGTCTTGTTTGTGTGATTAGTCTTGTGTGTATTTCATTTCTGGTTTTTATGTCTGTCATTGTTGGTTCATTGTTTGTCGTTGATGTGTTCACGAGGGTAGTGTTCTGTTTGTTCCTTAACCTTGAAATAATGGGATTTTTTCTGTTTATTCTGCATTTGGGTCCTGCCTGCTTCAACTCACCCTAACACAAATACACGTTATCATGGACTACATTGGGAAAGGAACATCTGTAAATCAGTCGGAAATGTTATATTCCTTTTGTTAACCCTAATTAAATTATTCGGTCTACAAGAATGTTATGCCCCTAAAAGCCGAATACAGAGTTTATGCTACCTCTCCTTTTATTTGACTGAGCCGAGACTGGGAGATTCAAGGCGGGGCTTAAGGAAACTCAAGTATCCATGCTCTATGGGCCCAGGGTACTTTTTTCTACCTACAGTCAGTCCATTTTTGGCTTCATGTACCATTGAGAAACACTTTATCCAGTTTTCTTTATAAATCCATAATCAGTGCGTATCCCAGCATTCATCTCCCCTTTTTCTTAACCTATTTATTAATTTGAACCTGCCTATAGAGGAAGTCTGCTCTATTATTTGTTTCACTTAAACGGATATCAAGCTACTTCGTGTTACCGTTTAATCTTAGGCTTCACTTTACACCTAATCTTTTCCTTCTTTCACTGTGCTTTCTTATCATGCCTTAGCGCTCCCCTCCTCTTCTTCCTTTCCATTCATCTGTTTTTATGTTCAGTGTTTTTCAAGGCCTCTCCATTTTATTCATCACTGACCTTTCACATATACTCCACTAACAGTTTTCTTGGTTTATCTACATCATGTTTTTTTTGTTCCTTCTCTTTGTATTTTCATCTCTTTGTTTGTCTATCTGTCGGCAGAGTAGCTGAGCCGCTGTGATCTCTGTACCAGCATGACTTCTGTTCAATCAACAATAAAACTGAAGGTAAAAGGAAAAAAATCATATAAGGTTTATACCGCTGTGATTCACTGGCTTTGCGAAAGTCTGTTTGGCATTCAGATTGGCCGCAGATACAGATTTATTATCAGTGTATCAGTATTGTCCATAGGCTTTTCTTTTGAGAATGGACTTATCAAAACTTGATGAAACTATTTCTCTTTCCCCTTATCTTCTGTGTGCTGTCCACAGGGAATCATACTTGCACACTAAGCATGCCTCAGAAACAGAACAGATTCCTGCACAATAGTCTTACTCTCTCTTAATCCTCTCCGTCTCCAATGGGACCTAAGGCTTTGTTGTTCTGCCCCTATCAAGACCTACCATTTTGAATTAAATAATTATTTAAAAATTCTACACCATCCCGCTGTGGAAAGCTTGCCCGCATTGACTACAACACGTCCCTCCCCAACCCTAATTATATTAATAAGATAAGAACAAAAAAAGATACTGCAAACATTTCCTAGTATATTGCAATGTTGTCAATCGATACTTCCTCTGGTGTTAGGAAAATTCCAATGTGTTATATCAAAACGTCTCTAAGAAAGATAGATATTTTCAACAAAAGGGGTTTAATGACACCTAACTTAAAGCTCAGTTGAACATTTCAATGACCAAGCCTATATAGACAAGCCTATGCATCATCTTCATAGCAACGATCACTGTAATTCTAACTTCCAACTTTCTTGGTAAGAAACAGTAAAAAATAAATAAACAAGATAATGGCCAATTCGGGCCGTCCAACCGTTGTGCAATGTGACCAAAGGGCCTGTATTTGTTGATCACATTTCTTAGCCTTGTGTCAAACAGACATAGTTTTCATAGAATCCTATCTTTCCTACGTCAAGAACGCTGCTCTTTAAACGCTATTAATTTGTAACGGACTTGAAACGTACCAGTTCATGTCACTGAAAGTTTTCCATACAACGTTTTAAAGGTTTTTTGTCACGTTCAAATCATTGATCTGAGCTCGACTTTAGTTGTATACTATGTTTAGTTCCTGCTTTGTTGGCAACCTTCTGAACCTAAATGTTGGCACTGCTTAAAGAAGGGATGTCCAAACTTTTTTCAAAAAGGGCCAGATTTTATAATGGGAATATGCCGTGATTGGTCCGCGGGCTGGACTTTGGGATGGGACGAAAAAAATGTAGGTTCCAGGAACTTTCAGCAAAACAAATGCAACGGCTGGTTCGCAACAAAAGCAAGTAGGATATTACTAACACAGGACATTATTTAGCAAGCACTGCGTGAAAGTGCTATAATACCGGTTTTATTTGGAATGTCTGCACATTTGGACAATGTTTTGTAATAGATTATCTAAAATCAGCTTGTCACCAGTTTGACTACATTTTTTCAATGATGTTGGGCATTGGCATTTCAGTAAAAGTGTGTAGTTGTTTTAGTATACTCTAAATCAGGGTTGGGGAACCTTTTTCCTCTCAAGGGCCATTTCAAATTTTTCAACATCCTCTGAGGGCCGCACAAATTATTGACCTCTGCTTAAAAATACTAAAATTACAGCCCATTCATTTCGCCTTTCTTTCATGCTGTGCAAAGGAAAAGCAACCTCTTAATCCAGATATCTTGCCATGACTCACGCATGCATTCACGTGGCATGACCACCAAAACAGAAAGATATGGACACAAGATGTGTGCAAATGTATTTAGTTTTCTATCCTTGTGAACATGATTTAAGTGGGGGGGGGGAACCTAACCTCCTCTAGGGGGGTCCGGGGGGCATGCTCCCCCGGGAAGATTATTATTTTTTTTAAATGTTGAAGTTCAAAGCATCAATCTGGTGCACTTTGAGAGCAAAATTAAGAGATCTCTGGATACATCTCTCAACACCCATATGAAACAGAACAGTAAGCAGATTTTCTTTATGGACATTTTACAAATCCCTCCCCTTTTAAACGGTATTCTTGTTTATTAATAACAACTTTGTTTTACTGTCATATAGTATTTCATACCTGTTTACTTTATTCCCTTATTTTTGTATAACTATAATGATCATATAAAGATGTGCCTTTACCTCACTGGTTGTAGAAAAAGCTTCCTATATTCGTTAGCATAGCTAGCTAACCAGATGCTAATAACAGCAAAGTTATTGACTGTATGATCAGTATGACAGATGAACAGATCGCCACTGGGCTTTCAAATAAAGACACAGCCACGCAAAAACTGCGGCATGTGTACGGCTTCTTATGGGTACTGCAATTTGTGAAGTGCCGGAGTGGCGTTCCGGTGCTCTCCGTCAGAACTACACCCCTATCAGACGAGACATATACCACGTGATGACACGTTAGGCTTGTGTTCAAGGACCCTGACCTTGGCCAGGAAAAACAGGCACTCGCTTGTTTAATTATTTTGCGGTCTAGATTTCTTTAATTTTTTTCTTTTTTGCGTGTGTTTATAAATGACCTCGAGAGTCGTACCAAATTATCTCGTGGGCCGTATACGACCCGGGGGCCAGAGATTCCCCACCCCTGCTCTAAATAGTCAGAACAATTCAACAAACTGCTAGATGGAACAGATTATTGCACGACAATCAGTTGTGTAGCAGAGTTTTCTGCACATCCATGTCTTTTGTTTCATGTAAAGTGACAAGCTGATTTTACATTATGGTAAGGGACCGGTCTAATGTTCTTTTTTGCTCAGTTTTTGACCTCCTACTGCGGATAGGGTCACCTCTATTAATTTAATGAGACAGACATTTAAAAGTGGGATGTGATTCATGTGCAAATTATACAACTCTGAGAAAAGCTCCATCTTAACACAGCACTTAATACATCTGTAGTGGCCTCTGATGGACAGTGGACATGACATGTCATCAGTCAAACCTCCTCCGCTGTTTCAACTAGCCCTGGATGTCAAGACTGTCAGCGAGTGAACAGTCCAACAACTTAAATTATAAGCTGAGCAGAAGAAAGGGGAATTAAAGGTGTCATCGAATGCCTCTCGCGCAGGAGAAGGATAGTCAATCTTAATGTACTGGGTAATCTTTGGAGAATGTTTTACAGTATGATGGCTGACAAATCTGACATCTACATAGCAAGTCCTCTTACTGTCCCTCACATTGGCTGTCAGGGATCAAGGACTTCAACTACTTTGACAGGTAACCAAAACACATAGGAAAGGCAAAATTACAAGAACAACTGGTCCTATTAGTAAGAATCTACAGATTATACTAATGGGCTGAGCATATCTATCTCCTTTGTTGATGAATGTGCATAGAGCAAGACAAATAATATTCAGCCTTATTTTCTCTTGATTCCTTATATGACTGTATGTCTGCTGTTCAACTGTTATTCGCGTTATACATCTAACAGACATGTTTTTTCCTTTTGTATTGCTTTAGTCAGAAAAATAAACCTTGATCTATTGCTATTAGTCAAGGGTTATGTCTGGCTTTCCCTGTAATGCAGAGAAAGATGTCTTCAGAACAGCCACCCTTAACTATTATCATCAACAGTCTACACACATAATCTGACTTTTCACATTTGATTGACTTGAAAACATCATATGTCCTACCTATTCAGAAAAGTAATGGTGTGCCTCCACATCATTGTCAAAATAAAAATAAAAGCAACTCTCCTGCCTGGCTGTTAAAAGCTCAGTCAGTTGATCACAACTAGAGGAACGGAGTACTTTAGCAGTCTTTGCAATCATTTTGCAGCAAATGAGTTCACAAAAGCAAGGCATTTAGCACTTTACCATTACCATTAAAGTCAGTATTGAAGTTAGGCAAAATGTGAGACAATAGTTGAATTTGCAAAAATAAATGAATTACAATGGTTTGACTGCAGGAATTAGATTGGACATTAGGCTTCTTCAAGTGAAGTTCTGCGGAAACAAACCTACAACAAGGCACTGAAACAGTCCAGGGGAAAAGGACTATGGACGTTCCTCATTTGCTGTTTCTATATGGCCATTATGCATGAGATCAATACCAATTACTCTTTATACACGATGTTTCCAAATCTCCTTTTCAATCACCCTGCTGCTCCTCAGCACTCTATACCGTTTTTTGTCTCTCTGATTCTACCTCATTCTTTTTTCCCTGTTAGGTCCGGTCTATCTCTCCAGTCTGACGGGCAGCTTTAAACTTTAGCCGTAACTCCCTTGGGATTAGACCCAAAGCCTTGTATGTCTGTACTCCATAGCAGGGCTCCAGACATCAACGTGTGTGTGTGTGCTTCAGTAGTTGGCCTTGCTGGAGTGGAAAATAACGGCGTTTAAAGTTTTTCTGAGGTCTCAACTTGCGGCCGGTCAGATCCCAACCTCGCTGTAGCTCCTGTGATACCCTCATTTCTCTATGTTTCTTCCAAATCTCTTTACTCCCTGTATATCCTTCAGCTTGTCTTCTTTTCCTCTCCTTTCAGGTATTTCCTCACCTTTTCCAATTGTCTTCGTTCTTTTACCACGTTCTCTCCTCTGATATTGATCAGCATCAGAGGAGGCCTCTCTCTGAGACTGGCTCAAAATGACTTTAGAATCCCACCATGCACATAGACAGTGCTTGCATGATTGTGCGGCATATCTATTCCCATCCGAGATTGCAGATAAATAACTAGAAAATCCTGCCGTGAGTCTGGGCAGAGCTACATGTAGCTGTGCCCACGTCAGACCCAGACTCCCAGAGGGTAATGACTGGTGTTCGTCTGCTTGGTCTCTGTGGGATCCTCCACTCATTTGCCATCAAACACGCACACGTGTACACAAGCATACACAAGCATACATAAAGATGGTGCTGTAACCCAGTGGGAAGTCGTCTGTGATTTGCAGGCCTGTGCACTGACCCGCTGCGGCACTGATCAAAACACATCACAGTCGCTTCCGTTAGGCTGCAAAGACAAAACAAAAAACTGGACAACATTCAGTCCCACTGAATTCCTCATTCACAAAATGTAAAAGCCTGGGAAAGACATCATCTGTTTGCTTATTCCCCTCAGAGGCTTTCTAGTATCATATCTTTCTTAATTTATCTTCTCTTGCTTTTTCCAACATTTTGAAAGGTTTCAAAGCCATATTAATGGATTAGAAGAAATAATTTGTCCTCATTATTTTAAATGCAAAAAATTACTAATGAGTATTTCCCAACGTTTTTTGGCTGCAATTTCACAGTTACAAATAGATGTATCAATCTATGTAAGGCTGGATGTTATTAATGATTTTTTAATAATTAGTTAAAATTAGCATAACATGACTTGTATTTGTTTGTTTGTAGCCTTTATTTAACCAGGTGAAATCCCATTAAGATCAACGATCTCTTTTTCAAGGGAGACCTGCAGCACATTGGTTACACATAAAAACAACAGAAAACAAAAAGGACATCAACTATAACTTATAGCAATAATGTGACTAACTACATGAAAATACAAAGCCAAGATGTGACGATAAACTAGAGTTATGCTTTACAGTAAATAACATGACAGCTCCACCAATGAAGTTGTGTTTTTAGCGGGATTACGGAAAAGTACGTGCCCGTTTTTTTATAAAACTTGATGAAAGGGTGAATGGTCCAAAGAAGAACCCATTACATGTTGGACTCATTCTACACCACGTGTAAACTAACCCTCATCAAGATGGCCATGGCAGACGTCTGCACTCTACAACTACGTTTCTAGTTTTTCTTAATTTAATATCAATATGCTAGATTTTGTCGCAATTGTAAATGTAGCTGAGGAAAGTAACAATAATGCACAATACACTTTTGTTTGTCAAAGGGTGTTTCTATTCAGCTCTTTCTAGCTATGATAGCTACGTATTTTCCTTTTACATGCAACTGAACAAGGCTAAAAAGCTAGCTAGCAAATAGACATCTATAGCTTAGCATATGACATTCATATTTTGAGATTTTCCTATGATTAGCTCGAAATTCAATTTAGATTAACGACAGCCAACATGCAGCATGTCATGACAATGCTACCATAACAACTGTAAACATCATAATATAATAATGTCCTAATATTATAAATACATGTAAATCTAAGGAAACTTACTGACGTTGATTTTAAGGACAATACAGACTCAACATAATTTGATATAGAACATTAGGATTAATAAGCATTCATTAATTAATACTAGCTTTGCATTAAAAAGGCTATTTTGTGTTTAAACATAGACAGTTCAACATGACGAGACTTTATTCCTCCAACAGTGGGTCAGACCTTTTAGTTCTTTCAGTTAAATCACGGCTTACTCTGTATCTACTCCACTGGAAAAGGAAAACCAAGTCATCAGTGATAACTGAACTGTGACAGCTTTTAAAGACACATAATGGAGGAAAAACTTTTCAAACTTCCAAATTGACGTTGAAATTGGGTGAAAGTCAGGCAGACACCTGAGGGGCTAATCAGGAAGAAAGACATTGATGTGTAGGTTAAAGCAGAATGCATGTTTCAACACACACACACACACACACACACACACACACACACACACACACACACACACACACACACACACACACACACACACACACACACACACACACACACACACACACACACACACACACACACACACACACACACACACACACACACACACACACACACACACACACACACACACACACACACACACAGTCTTCAAAGATTCTTCCCTTCACTCCTCGTTATCACACAACAGCCAATATGAAAATAGACACATCACACATACACAAACGCACAACATCAACGCTTTTCAGGACATTTGACTTGGCACATATACAAGAAGACAAACAAAGCTTTAGCTGTGTGTATACAAAGGTGAGTTTTCATGGGTTTTACACAAGACAGAAACAAAGCTATAGATGCCATAAAAAGTGCACACGTACAAACAGCAACACACACCACCAGCATAAGAGCAGAGGAATCGAGTTGCAGCGAGCTGATTATCACATGCTGTATTACTGTATGCCAGGGGAAGCCTCCGTGCCCCTGAGCAAGGGCAGGGCATGCTTCCAGTTTTCTCTCCTGCAACTTCCCCTCCCCAACTTTCTGTGCATATGTAACGTAAAGCTGCTGCTGCACACGCTTGAGGAGAGGAACCTTGTCTTCTGTTGAATAATAAAACAGTAGAGCCAATTGAGGAATGCTGAGAGATAAAGTACAAAGGCTGGATTTTACAGAGTAAATGCCTAAGCAGTGGTTCCTAACTGTGTTTCAGTGTGGGTGAAAACTGCAAAAAAGGAAGCGTGATCTCATTGACTCACTGAATAAATTGTTTACAACTTTACTTTACTTTGAAACCGCTCTAATTGAAAGATGATTACTTTTCCAATCAGAAAATGGCAAACCAAAATCAACGTATTTGAATTGTGTGCCCTTACATGTTTCCATGCTTTAATGTTCAAAAAGCTCTTTTCTCATACTGCCTGTGCTGCAGCACCTCTTTTCACCCTCTGTATGAAACGTTGGGTTACGTATTGTAACCCTTGTCATATTAGCACAGGCGGAGCCCTCTACTGGACTCTATGGGTACTACCTTACCCTGCGAGCATTCTCCCACTGAGACTTCTATAGACGTAGCCGGCCTTGGGTGGGCCTACCTGAATGCGCACGCATCACACCGTATAAAAGGAGGCCTAGCCTCCTGACTATCATCCTTATTTCATTTCAAACCTTGATTTATACAGATAAAATCCCATTGAGATCATTGATCTCTTTTCCAAGGGAGACCTGCTCAAGTAGTTCCACATGAAACATAAAAACATAAATAGAACAACAAAAGGACATCATACAGCATCATTTACAAAATTATCCACATAAACGGGTACCAATAGCTTCCGATTGAGTAGCATCCAACCAAGCTTTAAAAACATTTAGTGGCACCAGATTGTTCAGTTTCCATTTAATTTGCAGACTATTCCAAGACAGAGGAGCTGCGCATCTAAAAGCTGTCTTCCCTAAGATAGTCCTAGCAGTTGGCACATTTAATAAAACCACAGCATTCAATCTCAGGCAGTAGCCACTTACAATTCTCCGTGAGATCAGGGAGCAGATATAAGATGGAAGTTTCCCTAACATGGCTTTGTATATAAAAATGTACCAGTGACTGAGCCTCCGTACAGTTAGTGAAAGCAAACCAGCCCTTGCATACAGGGTACAGTGATGGGTTAATGCTTTACAGTTTGTCACAAATCTCAGTGCACTGTGATACGCAGCATCTAACTTGACCAGGCAATTGGCAGGTGCATTCATATAGACCAGATCCCCATAGTCCAGCACAGGTAAAAAGGTCACAGTGACTAGCCTTTTCCTGGCCTCAAGCGAGAAACAGGACTTGTTTCTGAAAAAGACCCCTAGCCTAACCCTCAGTTTTTTTAGCAGGTTATTGACATGAAGTTTAAAAGAGAGACAATCATCAAGCCAGATACCAAGGTATTTGTAACAGGCAACAACTTCAAGTTTTGTTCCTTGCGTAGTTACAATATCTAAAACAGGCTCTGGTGTCTTTTTTGCTTATGAAAAGAGCATTACCTTGGTTTTATCCACATTTAAAAGAAGCTTTAATTCAGAGAACTGAGTCTGAATAGTGTTAAAAACAGCCTGTAATTTAACAACAGCCTCCTTAATGGTGGGACCTGCACAATACATCACAGTATCATCCGCATAAAAATGTAAAGTAGCTTCATCCACATTATCACCTACACTGTTAATATATATGGAGAATAAAAGTGGTCCTAAAACAGAACCTTGTGGTACACCATTAGAAATGTTTAACCACTCAGAAGACAGTCCATCAAAATGAACACATTGGGACCTTTCAGAGAGGTGGTTCACAAACCACCCCACTGCAAGGCTGGATATGCCAATACTGAGTATCCTCTGCGCAACTACACCTCTCTTCAGCGAGCGGAATAGGACAGACAGTGCCCTGAGTAGAGATGGATATATTGCACATGTTTGCTGTAATTCATTATCATACTACATGGGCTATATGATTAAATCTTGTACCGTAAATGTTGTATTAAATAAAGTTAATATTACTTATTATTATAAGTATATATATATATATATTAGTGCTGTCAAAATTATCGCGTTAACGGCGGTAATTAATTTTTTGAATTAATTGCGTTAAAATTAGGGCTGTCAAGTTAACGCGTTAATAACACGTTAACGCACATTTTTTTTAACGCCACTAATTATTTTAACGCGATTAACGCATGTGTCTTTTTTTTCCTCGGCCGCCCCGTAGTTTCAAAGCGCATCGAGTTTAAAATACCATCTACAAGCTGATGCTGACAGCCCCGCTCCTGCTGCCCGCTTGTGGCAGACCACACGTCCACGCTCACCGGCAGGCACCGACTGGCCATCGGGAGGACCGGGAGGGTGTGTGTATGTGTGGCCCGAGCGAGCGAGAGAGAGACCTTACGTGCATTGTTATTGTTAGCATCTGGTGCTAGCTAGCTGCGCTAACGGCTATAAGGAGCTGTTTAAATGAAAACAGAGGAGGGACATTTCGCCACAACTGCGCCGAGCACTTGACTTTATGCAGGAAGCCAGACAGTGGGACATTGTACGAAAAGTCAACACACTCAGCTCAGATAGTGCGCAACATGATTGCAGCGTCCAGGCAGCTCCCGTTCGAGCATATGCCTTGAGTTGCACATAGCTCACACACACACACACACACACACACACACACACACACACACACACACACACACACACACACACACACACACACACACACACACACACACACACACACACACACACACACACACACACACACACACACACACACACACACACACACACACACACACACACACACACACACACACACACACACACACACACACACACACACACACACACACACAGTATTATTGAATGAGAGAGGTTCCAGATTGAATTGAGGCGAATATTTGTAATGTTCAGAGGTTGTTGTTTAATATTCATGACAATATTTGTCATTGTTCAAATGATAATAAACATTAGCATAAAGCATATTTGTCCACTCATATGTTGATAAGAGTATTAAAAACTTGAAAAATATTCATCTAAGGTACATTTAGAACAGATCAAAAATGTGGGATTAATGTGCGATTAATCGCGATTAACTATGGACAATCATGCGATTAATCGCGATTAAATATTTTAATCGACTGACAGCCCTAGTTAAAATATTTAACGCATTTAACGGATGTGCAGAATGGCCCGCCCCATACGTGCTACCAGTGGCAGCGCCAGGGTATGGCTGGGGTAGGCTACACCCATACCAAGAAATGGCTTAGCCCCACCATGAAGCAAAATAAAGTCTGCCAACTCGCGCGGAGTAAATTGCACAGACAGCAGTTAGTAAGATTGATTTCAGCAGCCACGGTTTTGAAAACTTTTGTCACGTAGTGATCGTCTTCTCAATAGAACATCTTTGATAACGGCGTGGTGTTGTTGCAGGAAGTCCCGACGGAGAATACTTTTGCTGTAGTACAGGGGTGCACATAACTGGTACGCATGTTATGTAATCTGAAATGCGTACCGTCACTTGTGTCACAAAGCGCATTTGCGTACCGACGTACTTGTGAAGCTTTTCCAGAAGGCGGTTAGGTCACCGGACGACAGAGTCGGTCTCCGTGTGCACAGACAGGGCTGCTGTTAACGTTGGTCTGTACAACGGAATTCTGCCAAAACTACGCCAACTGGCTGCGGAGGGAGACTCTCTCCCCCCCCCCCCCTTCACTGGAGCTCTGCGCTAAAACAGCTGATCACAACATTCACACTCTGTGGTCACGAAGTACTCCACTAGCCCTCCCCCTCTGTCGACTTTCCTGAAGTACTCCCCCGTTGATATCAACACGTAATGAATTAAGACCCCACGGTTTGATGATTGATAGGTGTGTGGGCTGTCTTTCATTTTGACACACAGAACAATGTTATAATAAACATAGATACTGTATGTTAAATGGATATATCCGCCTTCTTTCATTTATCTTTCCATTACCACAACAATATACATAAATAAATGGCATATTTTGGACATAGTTCGAACGGTGATTAATCATGATTAATTAATGTTTAAGCTGTGATTAATCTGATTAACATTTGTAATCGTTTGACAGCCCTAATATATATATATATATATATATATACACAGTGCAATCATTCTTTCATGCTAAATGAAGCTCTGTTGCTTGGATATCACTAGATCCTGTTACAGCGTAATATAAGTACATAACGATTGATGTCACATTAGCATAATTACTAGCTAGCCGCTAGCTGCTAACTGCCGCGTCGTTAATATCAAATCCATCATAATCACAATCCATTACCATGCTGTCATGAACGTGCGGTGCTGTTACGTGTACGCAAATTGACGTGCTTGATGTGAACGAGCATTTTGGTTAAAGTTGCGAATGCTCTATGAGCGCACATACGGGTACTTCTCAGGCATGCCGGGTAATCTGTGACGTTTCACTCTCTCAAAAGTTGGGCCATTTTATCATCATGCACTAATGAGCAGCTGTCATAGGAATGAATGAGGCCCCGCCTCCCACGCTGTATCCAGTTCTTATTATACATCCATGGAGAAGGCTCGCAGGGTAAGGTAGTACCCATAGAGTCCAGTAGAGGGCGGAGCCTGTGAGAGATATAACCAGAGCCCAGTCTGCTCTGATTGGTTAGCTGGCCGGCTCAGGGGTGATTGGTCAACCGCTTAGAGATGTCACCTACAATACATTTGGACTGGAGGGAACTTAGGGTTTTTTAGTCTCTGCAGACCATTTATAAAAACCTATATAACACAATGTTGATAATGTTTTTATCATTTGATTAATTTATCTAATGTCAGACTGTGGTCTTAATTTTTTAAGTCATTTAAACCATGTTGCAAAAACGTCCTTTTTTCACCGAAGGAACATTGCCAGGATCAGACCATTTTTAACTCAGAATGCTGCTGAAATGGCTTTACTTGCTTTTATTACTAGTCGCTTGGACTACTGCATTTCTCATTCTTACTGGTCTCCCTAAAAAATATTTAAAGAAATTGCAATTCATTCAGAATGCTGTGGCCAGGATTTTAACAAACACAACAAAAGGGATCACATCCTCCAATGTCTTTCTTTTAGAAATTATTTTACAGGAAATATTCTGTAACATATGTGACCTGCTCCATCGAAATCAGTCGCATTGACCCGAAGACACATTTTGAGTTGTATACACGGTTGGAAAGAGGATATTCCTAGCTTTCTAATGATATCAGGATTGTTGTTGTACTCCAAATATTAAGCGAAATATGTCACATTATATAATGACTGTCACAGAGTCCTCATTTTGAGAAAAAGGCCTTTAAAGTTTCCTCTTCTCTGGAATCCATCGATCTGATTGATTATTAGTGGAGCAAATGATCAAAATACTACGGAGGGAAGATATTTTCGTTTGGAGGGGAAGCTCGCGAGTGTGTGTGTATACGTGTGTGCGCGTGTGTGTTTGTGTATTTTTGCGTTTGTGTGTATTGTGTTTGTTTCCCGGGGAAAACCCTCACGAGAAACACCGGCTGTTGTTGTGCCTGCTGTGGCGTTAAATTACTCCGTTCTCCGCTTGTAATTATGCCGTTACAAGCTTCAAAGTTATATTTATCATCTGAATTTCCCGAAACAAGTTTAATATTCTGAAAGCCAAGACTCTGTTTAATTTAAATCAGATGAAAACAAACTGTAACGGATCCTGCCGTGTTATCTATGATTACTTTACTCTTACGTTCATAATGTCAGCCGGAGGGAGGGGGGCGGCGCTGCTGGAAGAGCAGAGTGCGAGTGAGAGGTGCCTGTCTTCGTCCCTTCACAAGCTTCAAAAATGTACTTATCGTGTGATTTTGGAAATAAAAGTTTCATATTCTGAAAGCCAAGACTTGGTTTGTTTAAAATCAAACAAAACACCCGAACCCTGAAAAAATAGTTTTTTACGTAAATCCACGTTTATTCTGAAATGAGCCGTTGCGACTTCCGACTGATTTCGATAGAGCGGGTCACATATATCCTTCTATTGGATGTTAGAACAGCTATTGGAATTTGTTCCTATCTTTTAAAGTCAGCTTTACATTTGCGGTAATTTGAGTTGTATCACTGTTCATGTTGTATGGTTCTGTGATATAACTCTTTCTGTTTGTGTATAACTAGTTTTTAATTATGTACCTTATTCTTTATTTTGTATCTTGTCTGACTCTGTAAAGCAGTTTGGGCTGCGTCTTGCATTAAAGGTACTATATAAATAAAGTGTATTATTATTATTATTATATTTATTATTACTATCACAACATCATCAACATCCTCTCCACCCCCCGCACCAGGTTGCGGACTTTTGGTGACAGAGCCTTCAGTGTGGCATCCCCCACCCTCTGGAACTCTCTCCCCCCCGAAATCCGCAGCGCCCCAACCCTGGACATTTTCAAAAAAGCCCTCAAAACGCACCTTTTTACCGTTTTTTTCCCACTGTATAGTTAGTTTAATAGGTTTATTTTTCCGCTACTTCCCCCCCCACCCCCTTAACCTGTCTGCCTTTTTTCCCCTACTCCCCCCCCCTACCCGACTTGTAAAGCGACCTTGGGTTTCCTGAAAGGCGCTATAAAAATATTATATATTATTTATTTATTATTATCATATCTTTTTTATGTTAATTGTATATTTTTTCTGTCTCATGAACAGTAAGACTTTTCTTACACCATAAATATAGAAATAATAAGAATAATTAAAACTGCGGTTACAGTCGTGCACAGTTGTGGACGGGCCCTCGCGTCTTTGCGCCTGTCGGGGAGGGTCGATGGTCGTCTTGGTCGTCTCGTCCACGCACACAAGTCCTCCGAAATGAGCCGTTTGTCATTTCTCAAATGTTTGCGTGCTCGACTCCTCGGTCCTCGGGCAGCGACCCGGAAACGGATGTGGGCGCGCCGTCTCGAAGGAAAACTAATTTCTCTAAAGGCTCATCGAGGATCGATTATCGAGGAGGCTGTCTGGAGGAGCCGTAACCGAGGATACAATGATTTACAGGAGAGAGGTGAGAGGAGAGAGGAGTCTCTCTGGTGGAGCTATAACTGAGGTTACACTGATGTAGAAGAGAGCGAAGAGAGAAGACAGAAGTCTCTCTGGAGGAGCTATAACCGAGGGTACACTGATGTATCCTCCAGAGTCGATTTCAGGCAACAGTGATGTTTAAAAGAGGCGTGACGCATGGCTGGACTTATGTCAATGAAGCACAGCTCTGCAAACTGTTCCCGTTGTGATTATAAGTTATTTAAGATGATCAAATGTGCATCAGACTTTCTGCCCTTTACCGTTTGTTTACTCACTAATCACATCTCCCCTGGATTTTTTTAATACAACTGCTTTCATTGTGACGCAATGTTTACAGTGAGAACAGCTGCTGGGGTCAGTGCAGAAAGCAGAACAGTGTGTATAATATATACTGTAACACTCAATAATAAATGTAACAGGCCTACATTAAACACTTAAAATGCACTAATGTGCATGCAGTTACCAAGGCATTGCAGGTGAGAAGGATAAAATGAAAAAACACATCACCTCACAACTTCCCCAGATAGTTACTTACGTCAAGTCAGTATTTTCCCCTGAAATGTTATGTTTAAATATTCAGATTAGCTTTAAATCTATAGGTGAATTCAGACATGGTAAAACGAACACCATTTATATGTGTTTCTTGGAAGTTTTATTTCCATTAGAGTGAAAGAAAACATGGAAGCAAAATAGACCAAAATAACAAGTACATGAAAAAAGGATATTTTTGCCTGTAATGTCCCCAGGAGGAGTTTGCAAAAATGTGCTTAAAATGCATGAAAAACGACAAAATAGCCGAATGTGCCAAGATTCGTGAAGTTCGGAGGAACTATATGTGACTACCAAACAATAGCTGTTTTAACAAAAAATTACGATATTTATTTTGTACATTCTTGAACCACTGACTGAAGTAGTTTTGAAAAGTAGTGGTTCTGTATTTTACATGTAGGATTCAACCCCCTTTGTATTGATTTGTTTTAAAATGAACAGACACTTGAGTCATTAATTTGTAGTGATAGAATAATTGTGGGAATTCTATTGCATCCACCTCATCTGCAACGAAGAACGCCAATGCAATTTCCGCCATTGCAAACCGAGTCAAGCCGACTCTGAGCTGTCCGACTTCAGGCGAGCTTTTTGAGACGTCCCCCGGCTGCAATCGGCTATTCTCGTCTACTTTCGAGGCGAGCCGCAGCTCATCTCAAACAAGCCTATTGTCTAAAAAAAGAAACAATTATTTCATCCATCCGTTCTTGAGTTATACATTTGTGGTGGTTTTGGCGCTCCCTATAGTCCAAAATGAAAATGCTTTGGTGTGCCTATTCCCCAAGACAGACTGAACCTATCCACCAACATATGTGATATTTGGATACATTGTTGATGAGTTATGAGCATTTCTTTCTAAGCCCCGCCTTTTTGCAAATACGTTTTGATTAATGGCGGCCATATTTATGGACTGAACATGCTCATTTCCTAGGGTAATGTGTGTGACCCTCCACCGATGCTGTACACTAAGTTTGGTGTCGAAAAACCAAAAATTGAAATTTAAGTGAATATTTCACTGTTTTGAACATTATGCTAATTAAAAAAGGCGGCGGTTAGGGGTCCAAGAGGATAATTTGTAGAGCAGGTCGAGACGGATAAGTGTGCAAAATGTCTGGTCATTCGGACTTACGGTGCGACTATGTACCTTTTTCCGAAATGGGATTTTCATAGGTGGCGCTAGCCATTTGAACCCATTGACTCCAGAATGTCAAAATGTTTCCCGGTCCTGGCGTCCGTGCAAAATTATACAACTTTTGAAGCGTCCTAAGGCCCTCAAAAATGGGTTCTAAGGACGGGAAGAATAGTGAAGAATAATTCCTACAATAACAATAGGTTCCTAGCACTCTCATGCTCGGGCCCTAAATATATATATAATATGTTGTCCTCATTGCTATGATAAGAGACTAGGTTACAGGAATTGTAACTTAAAGGGGACATATCATGCTATATTTGAACAATATATTGTAGGGCCACACCTACTGTATATAAAGTATATATTATAAATATATATATTTTTTACAAAATACCAAACAGACCCTGCATTTTAGCCATGCCTCATTTCGCTCTATTGGCTCTTTCCAGCCCTGTTTTTGCAGGGGGCTGATTCTGTGAGCTGCAGCTGACCACGCCGGCCAAGCGGGGAGAAAAAGAGATCTCCGCCCTCCGTGTTTTATTCTTATAGAAGTAAGAAGTTGACATAAAGGGAACTGCTTTAGGCTGGTTACTAACAGCTGGTTATCCTAACTCGGCCCCCTCCTTTGCAGGGGGACGTGGTCAGCTGCAGCGCATGTGAAGACAGGGTAGAGGAGAGCAAAATAAAGCGAAATGAGGCATGGCTAAAATGCATGACCTGTTTGGTATTTTGAAAAATAAAACGTATAAATTAGAGCCGGGACTCGATTAAAAAAATTAATCTATTTAATTAGAGGCTTTGTAATTAATTAATCGAAATTAATCGCATTTTTAATCAAATATACATATTTGACCTGAGAACAGTGAGAAGCAGGGAGTTGGTTATTTTCTCAGACATGGACTTACTTATCCTGGCCCTGAAACCAGTCATCTGGTTGAGTGTGGGTTGGGTCAGGGTGTGGTTCCTTGCACTCGGAGTCGGACTAACGTCCACGCTAGCTGCTACATGCTTTGCATTTAGGTGATACTTTAGGCTTGATGTGCTGCGGTGATATGCAAATTCCTTTTTTGCATAATTTGCACACAACCGTGCTCTTATCGACGCTTCCATCCGTCCATTTTTTAAAACAACATTTCCCATCCACGGGGCCGACCAAAGCGGTCTCATCAGCTTGTTCGTTCATGTTTGACTATTGTTCACCGTGGTTTGTTGTTGTTTGAAGTCCCATGCTGAAGTCATGAACGTTAGTTGGTGCTCCAGTATAATCGGTACGCCTGAAACTCATCCAGTGAGAAACGTTCCGCTGTGCAAAAATAAGTGCGATTAAAATGTGTTAATTTTTTTAACGCGTTAATTTTTGTGTAATTAATTCATCTTAATTAACGCGTTAAAGTCCCAGCCCTAGTATAAATATACCTTATATAGGTATGGCCCTACAATATATTATTCAAATATAGCATGATGGATCCACTTTAAATAATCATACTCACAGTCTACAATGCAAGTTGTTATATTTTCATAGATTTCTAGTGATGAGACTACAGTAAATAATGCTGCGTCTTTTTTACGACCCTATCTGGTTTATTTGAAATCAAGTGAACTACTTTAAGGATTAGTTTTCAATTCTGGCAATGTTAATACATTTAGTTGCTGTCATATTCAGGAAATACCCAAGATGTCATTAATCATGTCTGGGAAAATGTCTAGTTGTACGGCTTGTTAGACCAAAACCATCATAACATTAGACCCAAAAGGCTGAACGCCGCAGTGACAAGCTGAACTGCGACTGAGGACTGATGCCATCCCAGAAACCCAGACTGTGTTTGAAAAAGGTGTCATTTTCAGCAGTGGTAGGAAAACAAGTTTGGTAGCACTGGAGGATTGGATTTCATACTTTTACATCAGACATTCATTTGGAAAGCTCTTTCTAATGACAAGACTTTTCTCCGTGTAAAAAACCTAAAGTGACAGCACTCAAAATCCTTTCAATTTGATTTTTTTGGATCCTTAACTCCCCCAGAATAAGTTTGACAACTTGAGTTTCTTTCTTTTACATCAGACATAGTGCTGCCCTGAAAATAACACTGTGTCTGTCGATGGAAAACATCAAAAGCCACCACTCCGACGGGGTCGTCATGTAGCAAACTTCAAGTACAATATAATATTATCTTTACATACGTATTATTTTTTAGTAGAAGGTTGCAATATATATGACTATATATGGGAGTAAGTACAATTTGTGACGGTACTTTTGTTTTACTAACCCTTTGGATGTTCCCTGATATTCCCTCACTCACCTTCTTTGCCGCATTGATACACTGCATGTATTGCTTGGCCAGGTCGGAACACCTTAGGGTCTGGTCTCCGTTATCCCTGTAGCAGGATAGAATCTGAGCCTGCAGGCCAGAACACACCGGGTTCATATTGCGAGACCTGCCGAAAACACAGGGGTAAACAAAGATGGAATCATGAGTGACGTTAGTAGAATTTGAATTACAGATTTTAAAGCACAAGAACCCCAAAGAGCATAAGGACAAACAAAAATCCAAGAGGATAGCGCTTGAAAGGATTACTAGATACACTTATTTCCTAAGTAGTTCTCGATGGAAAAAACATCAATAAAAACAAACAGGTCTCCCTTGAAAAAGAGATCGATGATATCAATGGTTAAATAAAGGTTTAATAATAAATACAAATAAAAAACAAATTACAACATACATTTCGAAAGACATCCTCTATGCCCCTTTTTTAAACTCCCTTACGTAAAAATGAGAAACAACGCTCTTGTAAAAGCATTGTTGCTCCTAACCTTAACCCTTTTTTTTGCTTTGTCAAATGCACTGATTTTTAAATGTACTGTACATTATTTTGGCTTGAATATTTTTGGGTGTTTATTAGCTGTATTAAATATTTTAAATACCCCAACAACTTGCTATGTAACAGCAGAAAATACACAGTTAGAGATTATCTGGGGAACATTTTGAAGCCAAACAACTGGATATTTTTCTTAGGAGTTGGTATGAAATAAGACTGATTTGCTACTTTTTTATTAGCAACCTGAATATGTAAGCTGATGCAAAGTGCCTTAAACCTCCATTATTTCTAATAACCAGCAGGGGCCAAACGTCCATAGGTAAAAAAGAGGTACGATTATATAGAAGTTGACATTCTTACAGTATATACAGTCAAAAGGAGATTACCCGGACATTCATTATTATTTCAAAGTTTGAGACCGAGAACTTTTCTCTTCTTTGCATGTGAGAAAAACAACACATTTACTCACACAGCAATGAGAAAAATGTATGACTTCAAAAGACTGACTGGTACAGTTCGCTTTGTCCAACTTGATGCAATATAGAAAACTATTAAAAAAGAAGAAAAAAAAAGAAAGAAAGAAAGAAGTCTGATTAAAAGAGGCAAGACAAAGGAGAAAAACAATTAACAACCTCAACCACTGACACCGGTTTAACAACATATGGCGTGTGTGGTGCATGCTTCTTTGCAAAACATGCAATTAGGGCAAGATCACATTTAATTGAGTGGGTAACATTGTTCTGATCAAATACAGCAGAAAAGTGAGCCTTGAGAGACAGATTCAGCCGTGCTTAATTTGATATGTGGGCTGTATTTTAATTGGTCTTTGCCTGTCTATCTGTGTGATTGTTAACTATGACAGGCCTGCTTCTTGGGTGCCCTGCTGTAATGGATTCTTACTGATTGAAGCAGAGACAAGCGGGTTCAATACACCCACGAAAGGCACATGCACAGATGTACACACCTACACACAATTTGTAGTACACCGTTAACATGAAAGCACCACAAACTTGTGCACACCTCCAGACATGCCGACTTGTCGATCTTCTCTGTGCAGTCCCCCCTGCGTTTCTCAGTAAGGAGCGTTTAACACCAGTTTAATTGAAAGCCGAATTAAAGGGTCTTTATGACTTTGATTCACAAAGAAGCACTGACCCCCGTTTCAATTACAGCATATCCATATCCACAAAGGCACACACGTGCACTCTATCATCTGTGACAGTATCATGAATGCAAAGACTGAGTTTATCTGAGCATGGGTGATAGAGGTTAAAGAGAAAAAGGAACAGAACAAACATATAAAGGAAGGAAGTAAGATAAAACGATGAAAGGGAATGAATAAAGCTTTCTTTGGTATTTATCACAAGGCCCATTTCCAAAAGATGACAGCCTATCCGATTACTCCCCCCCCATACCACCTCCAATGGTTTATCTTCCCTGTTTGATCTGGCTTTTCCCACTTTTTGTCTCTGTATTCCCTCCAACTCCTTTCTTACTTCTCCCTCGCTCACCCCCCC
The DNA here is from genome assembly GCF_902827115.2 of Pseudochaenichthys georgianus. Classification (NCBI taxonomy): domain Eukaryota; kingdom Metazoa; phylum Chordata; class Actinopteri; order Perciformes; family Channichthyidae; genus Pseudochaenichthys; species Pseudochaenichthys georgianus. The sequence continues at coordinate 33,712,019 of NC_047509.1, read as the reverse complement.
CCCTTTTCGTCACATTAACAACATAGAGAGGACGACACCAAAGCGCGCCATCTTTATCTCCCTCACCGTTTGAGGCCACTGAAGATAAGGAACTGTCCTTTAATTTGAAATAAATGGCCTTCATCAGGGAAAGCCAAAGTCTCCTGATAGCGCTGCGTTGGTTTATTAAAGGCGCTTGGAGCAGAACATTGACTCAGTCGCAGCGAAAGCTAAAGCCCTGTCCACATGCCACACCAAATTGAAGGTGGTCTTAAATCAACAATATTAACTGAGCCGCTTACAAAAATAAATAAATAAAAGGAAGTGAGAGAGCTTTGGTTTTTTCGCCGGAACGATCTATAGCAGCATCCCTGACAAGCCATGTATTTTCTCTTGAAGTGAATGTGTGTATGTGCTGCGAACGCACTTTATTGTGAGAGGGAGCAGTCATTTTTTGGGAGAGTTCTCCACGCATCTGTGAGCGGTAAATATGACAAACAGTAAGATTAGTGTCTTAATTAATGGTGCTGCCCATTATTTTTATCTCCGGCAGCGGAGGCGGTTGGAACACAGAGGCCTCAGACTTCCGGACCACGCAAACCAGCTTACCGAAACAAAGAGAAATTAAAGGGGGAGAAATCTGAAAATGGAAAAGACACAAAACACACCACCAACTACAAAAGCCTCTGGCAAAGCTACGAGACTGATAAGAAAGATGCTTTTTATCGCCTCTTATCTCTTAGAGTTAGCGATGTTTTTTTTGTGTTTTCCTTACTGGCTTTGGCTATGCATATGAGGCATTGTTTGTCCTGCATGCCATTTTATTTGTATCCTGTCAACTACAAAGTATTGCTATCTGTACTGTGTTTCAGGCAGCTAATCAGAAAATGGTGTTAACATCTCAAAGGAAGTAGCGCCCAAGGAAAATTAAGAGAATCCAACATTGTTAGTGACTAGAGGGCTACAATACCGACAACGTTTATTATGTGTATGTTCTAGACTTTTTGTTATTTTGCTTGCCAATACCACATCGTATTCTCCAAACAAACAGCAAAAGCGTATATACCCCTAACCCTAAAACTCTCAGATTGAGATGTTAGAGGACCCATTTCCCAAATAAACATCCTGTCCGGATGTTTATTTGGGAAATGGGTCGATTAACTGAAGTCATATTTAGGTCAGACCTACCATTGTAGGAGAAATGTAATACTCTAATTGAATCAAATGTTTCTGCTAAGAAGAATCCATTGTGGTTCTGTTGAGCATAGTTGGTTTCATTATTAAAGGTTATTGAATCCTTCAGTAGTGAGGTTGGAGTTCAAGTTTGCTATCCCAACATCACAACATACAGCCCAAAGACATTTTCTTTATTTTTATTACCAGGGTAATACAAATCTGCTATTTTCGAACAATAAAAAAAGAGGGTGGTTGGTAGGAGCCATCAGTTTGTCTTTTATCTTTAGTTTTTCACAAAAAGCCTTGCAAGAACTGTCTTAATATCACATACTCCACGTTTCTAGGGTCAGGCATCTACATTGACAATCATTAAACCATGGCATTTCGTCTGGTGGTTCTCGTATCCCTGAACAACTTGAGCCTCAACTGTCAGGATTAAAATCATGTTTGATTTAACACTCGGCTACATTCACACACTACAACTATTGTGAAGTCCTTGTCCGACCTCTATTGTCAAGGACATTGCAGTTGTTGTAGCGACTGCAGTCTTTTCTGCAATAGTCCGCAACATGGGTGGACAGGGATTTTACAGACAAGGCATATTGGTTACATCTGCCTAATGAACCAAGATCAACAGAGAAAGAAACTTCCCAACATTTTGGGAAATACGCTTTGCCGAAGAGAAAAAGTACATGGTACCTGATTCTAAGATGAGAAGATGGATACCACTCTCATGTCTGAAAATTGTTTAAAAATATCACGGTAGTTAAATTAGTTTGCATGTTCATGACTAGACCAGAAAGGATGGATCAGGGATCATCATCTCAAAACTCCTGTAGTTTAAACCCAACATTAGTTTGACATAAATACAATTTAGCCTGGTTCTTCTCATTGCTAAAAGTGTATCAACACAAACATTTAATACAATGTTTTAAAGCTTCCCCAAAGGCTTGCGAATGAGCTACTTCATTATTTCTATATGATTACTTACTTTTATAATGCTGCTACCGATATTTTCTACCTTGAATGTTATTAGATTTTTATTTTGTAATGTGTGCTTCCCTCTTTTTTATTGATAGTCTACTCTTTTAGAAAAGAGAACAGTAAACCTGAAGTAAACAGGTCCACCCTTATCTATTGAAGCAGGAAATGGCATTTGACATGTTCAGAGAGCTAGAATTCCTGGACACGCTGTTTTACCATTAACCAATTGATTAAAATACTCGTGTTGTGGTGAAGTGAAGTGAAAACCGAGATGATAAAAAGGACGAAAGAGGGCAGGAGAGGTGAAGAGGAAAACAGCTAGAGAGACAGAGATGCCTCTTATCTCTTGCTTGTAGCTTGTATGCACCTGCACCCTGACAGCTTTTCAATTGGCTAAGGGTACACATCCTCTTCTCCTCATCTTCTATCTCCAAACCTCTTCAGTTCTCCATCTATCCATTTATATCCCAACCAGGAAGACAGGGTCCTCTATAGTACTCACACTACACTTTGTCTCTCATCTCAAGCATTTAAGCAGAAGAAAAGTGCTTAATTTCATTAAATACATTACATTACATTACATTGCATTTAGCTGATGCTTTTATCCAAAGCGACTTACAATAAGTGCGTTCGACCAACACAATACAAACTTGAAGAAAACAGAATCATATAAGTACATCAGGCTTCATAGAGCAAAAATATTTCAAGTGCTACTCAACTGGCTTTCGATAAGCCAGTCCTTTATTAGTATATAAGTGCTTTGTTAATAATTCTATCGCTCGAGGTGGAGTCGAAAGAGATGAGTTTTCAGTCTGCGCCGGAAGGTGTGTAAGCTATCTGCTGTCCTGATGTCAATGGGGAGCTCATTCCACCATTTTGGAGCCAGGATAGCAAACCCACGTGTTTCTGCTGATGGGAACTTGGGTCCCCTTCGCAGCGAGGGTGCAGTGAGCTGTTTGGTTGATGCAGAGCGGAGTGCACGTGCTGGGGTGTACGGTTTAACCATGTCCTGGATGTAAGAAGGGCCAGATCCATTCGCAGCATGGTACGCAAGTACCAGTGTCTTGAAGTGAATTCTAGCAGTTATCAGAAGCCAGTGGAGGGAGCGGAGGAGCGGAGTGGTGTGGGAACATTTAGGAAGGTTGAAGACCAGACGAGCCGCTGCATTCTGGATGAGCTGCAGAGGTCGGATGGCACATGCAGGTAGACCAGCCAGGAGGGCGACAAAATGACAGGTTTACATCAGTCGACCTGAAAGATGCGTATTTTCACATCCCAGTATATTACCCACACAGGAAATATCTGAGATTCGCATTTCAGGGGATCTGTTATGAATACAGAGTACTCCCCTTTGGTCTGTCTCTCAGTCCAAGGGTGTTTGTACGATGTACGGAAGCCGCGATAGCCCCGTTAAGACAACAGGGTATTCGCCTGGCGACCTACCTGGACGACTGGCTGCTTCTCGCACAGTCGGAGCAGGAGGCTGTTACGCAGACAAATGTCCTCGTATAGCACCTGCTCAACCTGGGTTTCATAATAAAACACAGAGAAGAGCATGTTGTGCCCCGCGCAGACTATACTCTTCCTGGGTTTACGCCTGAACTCGGTGCCCTTTACAGCCCGCCTGTCAGCGGAAAGAGTGAAAGCTTTCAGAGCTTGTCTTGCTCTTTTCCAGCTGCGCAAACATGTTCTCTTCAGATCATGCCTGCGATTGCTGGGGCTCATGGCGTCAGCCGTCCTGGTCGTACGACTGGGACGCTTACACATGAGGGAGTTTCAGCGCTGGGTGGCCGCCCTAAAACTAAACCCTGCGCGCCATGGCGCGGAGAGTGATGGTTACTGTGAACTCCTCCAACTCTGATAGCTCCACACTGGCCAGCTATGTACTGGCTAGCGGAGATATATCAGCTGCTGTGCGGGCAGCCATGGCAGCTCCCACTACGCAGGGACATACTGTCCCAAGCGGGGGGGGCGATCTTTCACCCACACCCAGAGCGCTTGGCTCTATGGGCCTGGCCCGTGAGTGGTACCATATTTGACATACAGAGGCATCCTCCCCGCCACTGTATTCCTCCGGGGAACAGCGGCCGGATTTGCCGTATCCAGCCCGTGCTTTACGCACGTACAGGGACAGATCAGGGGTGCTTCGTCATAATGACCAAGCTCCTTGTGTCCTGGGCTATCCCTTATAAGGGCAAGCCTGTTACTAAGCAACGGCTCTCCCACTGTTTGTGGAAGCAATTGCTGTGGGGCCCATACGAGTCAGAGTTCGCAGGCACCCTCGGGTTCGCGAGTTCTTTTGACTTAGGGTATGGCTGCATCCTGGGCTCTGTCCAGGATGTTTCCCATCCAAGACATTGGTGCAAGCGGCGTGCTGGTCCTCGCCGCTCACTTTTGTCCACCTCTTAACAGTCTGGACGTTCTACTCCCAGTTTGACTCAAGCAGTGCTGGGCACCTGGTTGAGTCGGAGCCCTACCTGTTAAAGTTCTGGTCAGTTTGGTGATTTTCGAGATAAGCTCGTCTGGCAATACGGGAGCTACAATTTCCCATAGTGAGACATCGAACGGAGTGTTATGAATGAGAACTATAGGTTACTTACGTAACCCCAGCTCTAAGAGTAACATGAAGTGAGATGTCTCACCAGACGGCCCTCCTTGCTATGGTGAAGCGAGAAGAGGTGCTTATTTTGAATGACGCATGCGTCATGGCGCAGGCTACTTATAGGGGGTGAATTCCCTGACGCTGACGTCAAGATCACCAGCCAATCAGGATTGGCGTAATGAGATTGATGCTTCTGTTTGCTCCACGATGAGGCGCATCCCATAGTGAGACATCTCACTTCATGTTTCTGAGAACTGGGGTTACGTAAGTAACCTATAGTTTTTTGTATTCCTCTTAAAGCACAAACACACTGTCGTAGTAGTCCAAAAATGCACTTGTGGATCTCACATTTCTGTTTGTGGATCTCAAATCTCTGTAGTGGATCATCTTTTTACACACACAGAGTTTTGAGACAAACTTTACGCCGGTCTCGGCTAAAATCTACTCGTGTCACTCGGTTATTTTCGGAAAGCACGTGATGGCGACATTCCGCATGGTTTTTAAAGTAAGAGCATGATGGTTTGTTTAATGCGCTGTTTTTTTAATGAACAGCGGAACGTTAGATACATTCTTTATCACCACCATCATCATGTTATAGTGAACTGATACAGTTAGTTTGTGGTTCAACTTTCTTCATTGTTTTTTGTGTAGCGGGTCAAAGTTACAAAGCACTTCACATCTTATTAATCGGCCTAGTTTTACCTTACCAGTGCAGTGGTAAGGTAATCTGTAGAAAAGCACCGTATTTGAAGCCCAAACACAGACACACTGTTACCCTCACATCTTAACCACCCATTAAAGAAATACTACCGAAATCCCCGGAGGTCAGAGCTAGACTAGATTACAGAATAAATGAGAGCCTAATCCACTCTCTAAAGCCTGTATATAATTGTCCATAAACGTATGATACAGGAAGCTTGCATCGTTTTATCTTCTATGATAAAACGCTTGTGGATTAAGAATAACCTTCTTTCAACTCCACACACACCACCTCCGAACGAGCAGAGGATTATTGGTATTACTGTACGGATCCCCCAGAGGTAAGATCACCTTGTCTTAAGCATCAGCACAGATCAAAAGAATGTTGGTAATGCTTTAAATCTTTCTGTAATGGGAGTCTAGTATTCCTAAATTGCAGATGTCATCGTTCAAATTAACCTAAAACCCTTTCTTGTTATTGTTAAAACTGAGGTTAAGGGCTTAAGTGTGAAGGTGTAGCAGGTACACTTCCATTTGGCAGGATGGTTATTCAGAATTGTACCCCTGATGCTGTATTATTGAAATGTTCCTCATATTTTACTTCCATTGCATCTGCAAGTTGCTGTCAGCTACTGGTAGCAGGCAAGTACTCTCACTGGGTGAGGAATTGGTTATTCCCAAATGTTGTTCTTTTTTGTATCTTTGGCCATCTTCAGTTGGCTATAAAAGCATTTTACACTCAAGTCATTGCTGAGATCTGGGAACATGGTGGCACTGTTAGAAAAGTCAGATGAGCCAAGAAACTCAAACTGTCAGGCGATGAGATGGGTTCTAAACAGGCCAACAGTTACAGCAGTTTGTCTGAACCATTGTATTAAGTGATGAAAAATGGAGTTCAAGTATCATGTGGTTTTGTTCATGTTATGGTAAACGGGTTACCATTTGGAAAAGTGTATGCCTAAACACTGGCAACATACAAGACTATTACTGTAGGGCACCTGATTTACCAGCTGATCTGAGTTCAAACACTCACATATACATTTAGGTATGAGATCAAGATGCAAGGCTCAAGTCTGTCTGTAAGCTTCCATCAACCTTAACAAGCATATGTTTTGGTAATCATTTTACTGATTGTCTTACTTTTTGCTTAAAGGTTGTGGTCTTTGACCACAGTTGTTGCTATGACACTTGTTGAGTACAACCTCTGCTTTTGTTCGATCTTCAAAGGATGCTGTGTTTTTGGTTGAGTTTGTTTATTATTGGGATTGTTTGTCTGTCTGTCAGCAGGATAACGGAAAAAAACTTGGGGGCTGTGGATCACCATGGGTCGGGGAGAAACTCCCTCTGGAGGGACCTTTGGGAATGTAGCTTTTGCAGATCATTTACATGCAAAAAAAACCTTTATATCACACTACAGGAAAGGGATGGACTGTCCACTCCAAGTAGGGAATGAGTCCTTACCCCAAGTGAAGGAGTTCAAGTATCTCGGGGTCTTGTTCTCGAGTGAGGGAACAATGGAGCGTGAGATGGGCCGGAGAATCGGAGCAGCGGGAGCGGTACTGCAGTCGCTTTACCGCACCGTTGTGACGAAAAGGGAGTTGAGCCAGAAGGCAAAACTCTCTGTCTACCGGGCCATTTTCGTTCCTACCCTCACCTATGGTCATGAAGGATGGGTCATGACCGAAAGAACGAGATCGCGGATACAAGCGGCCGAGATGGGTTTCCTCCGCCGGGTGGCTGGTGTCTCCCTTAGGGATAAGGTGAGAAGTTCGGTCATCAAGGAGGGACTCGGAGTTGAGCCGCTCCTCCTTCGCGTCGAAAGGAGCCAGTTGAGGTGGTTCGGGCACCTAGTTAGGATGTCACCTGGGCGCCTCCCTAGGGAGACCTAGGACCAGGCGGAGGGATTATATCTCTTCGCTGGCCTGGGAGCGCCTTGGGATCCCCCAGTCAGAGCTGGTTGATGTGGCCAGGGAAAAGAAAGTGTGGGGCTCTCTGCTGGAACTGCTACCCCCGCGACCCGACCACGGATAAGCGGGAGAAGATGGATGGATGGAGGAAAGGGAAAACCCCCAATAAGCTTAATATGGCCTCTTGAAATCCAAATCAACGTGAAGATACACAGACAATGTTTAACTAATGGAAACAGATGTCAGATGTCTGCATGGATGTCTAGTTTTCATTAGGATGAATGCAAAAAAAAACAATAAGAGGACAATCCAAGAATATAATTAAAACACAGATAAACACCCTGGCCACAAGTCAGTTAATAAAACTTAATGTAACAAATATTATTTTCCCGTCATCTATGAGTACTTGCAGGACTCTTGTTATTGGCAAGCCCAGTTACTGGTGTGACACAAAATCTAACAGCAGGTCAAGACCCGGGTGTTTTTACAGACTGCAGTTGCAATAATTAGCTTGCTTGCCAGGCTGTGGCTCATTACAAGTCCACAGCGAGAAGCAAGGACGGGGATACAGGGTATTGTTCAATTCGGCTTAATTAGAGCAGCCAATTAAAACACTTATCGCATTAGTCAGGTGTGCTCTAGAGAATGTTTGAATCTGACTTGTTCAAACAAATTGAAAAAGACAGCAGATTAATATCTATTGCTACTTATTATGTTGTGTGTGGTGTGTGTGTGTGTGTGTGTGTGTGTGTGTGTGTGTGTGTGTGTGTGTGTGTGTGTGTGTGTGGTGTGTGTGTGTGTGTGTGTGTGTGTGTGTGTGTGTGTGTGTGTGTGTGTGTGTGTGTGTGTGTGTGTGTGTGTGTCTCTTACCTCACATGTTCTTCCGTCTTGGAGGCAGCACTGTGGAATTCCTCCTTGCTCTGTATGTATTTTTCTGAATTCTAAATGACAAGACAGGGAGACATAAACATAATGCATAAGTTGAGCTTTATTTTTTTGTTTATTATATGTTACATTTAGTCACAGTGTCGTATGTTCAAAACATTATCACAATCATATGTGGGTTACCAGATTCATGCTGTACACCTGTTCGACAATGTTGAGCCATATCAGATATAACAGTGTTATAAAATGTGTTAGTGTTTGGCAACTACAAATATTAAGTATTTTCATAGTGGGCTACGAGTTTAAAGTATGAAATGTTTGACAAAGAAAATTGGACATACTTTATGTGAGAACAAAATGAAAACATTAAAGTCTGTTTCTGTATAGGTTAAAAAAAGAGATATGACATCTCCAGATGTGCAGGTAAGCACAGCGCAGCTAGCTTTTCCCCCCTGCTTCTAGTGTTGACGCAAAGCTAAGCTAACTGGCTAGTAGCAGTATCTTTATATAACAGATATGGAGGGGATTTTATCTTGCAATCTTATTAAGGGCAAGGAAGCGGGTAAGCACAATTTCAAAGAAAGTCAAACTATTATTTTAACTTCCTGGGAGCTTTAATTGTATTCATAATAGTACACAGCACATCTTAATGTAGTTATTCTGCAGTCACAACATACTAACCGATACATATTTTGTATTCTTTCTGAATCATACCCTTTGTGTCTTTCCTTTCAAATCCAATATCCCTTCTTTCCTAAACTCATAGCCATGGTTTACTCTTGAGAATGTCCCTTATATATATGACGGGAAAAAATGTATTTCCTGTACTGCACTTCTCCCAGCTTTCTCTTCCCCTCTTCCGTATAGCAGCTTGCATTCTCCATTGTCTTTCAATTTTCCACTTTGTAGCTTCGGGCTTTGAACTTCTAGACGTATGAGTTCAAAGCTGCAACTCTGAATTCCACCTGTGATCTAACCTGAATATTACCTTTACTCTAAGATGAACCACATGGGAGACCCCGGGCCAAAGAAGCAAAGCTACAATGCCAAGAAAAAGTTGTGGAGCTGTATTTTCATCCTCAGGAAAGCTATCCAAATCCAGCTTCTTCCGGCAAAACTGAAGCTCAGCAGTAGCAAGTTGCCTTACTCGTACATTTTTAAAGAATTGGTGAATTCTGACTGTGCAGCTTGCCTGGTGAGGACAAAACCCCAAGCACGCAGGCAGTGGTATTATGATAAAACAAGCAGCTAATCCACAACAACTGCAGCCTTTCCTTTGCTGATCCTCCTAGCTTAGGCCTCCCAGCACCAAGTACCCACTCCCCAGCTCCCAAATATTTAACCAGCAAACTGTACCAGCTGGGGAGGAAAGAGGCTAGAGGGGAGGTAAGAGAGGAAAGAAGAAATAAAAGCAGCAGAAGGCATGACGGTAAGAGGCAGGAGAATATTTGTGTTTGCCCTGACTTCTTAAATTGGATTGGGCCCAGTGTGTGCACGTGTCTAAGATAGGCAAGGTACAAAAAGGAGTGCTGCCAGTGCCATATGTACACTAAATTCCTTGCGCAGTGGACAAACAAGTGAATGTAGCTGAGGAAAAAAGGGATTACAAAACACACCTACATAGCTATGTTATGATTAATCTTGAATGGTTTGGGTCAAAATAGCCTATTGGTTATGACATAGGACCTGACCCAAGCATGGACTTCTAACAAATCCAATCGCTTGAAGCAGGATTTGCTTCATAATGCCTTTCAAGAATACACCACGATACTTGAATGATTTGAAAGTCCAGAAGAAGACATGACGCACAGAATTGAAGAGTTCCTGTGGTACTTGGTGATATCAGACCTGAATCATCTATGTACAAGTGTGTGGTCTGATTTTTTAGCAGCCTGGTGTCATCTGCATTGGATTTAACCAAGGTAAACAAGACAAAATATAGAAATGGCAGTGTGCCCTGATGCAGCACATGACCGAAACTTTTCCATGTGGTTCCGAGACGTCTTATCTCATTCATTGTGAAATTGAGCGCACATACACAAGACTGACAGTTTACCATAAATGACCATGGACATGCCCTTAATCTACATTTGCATATTGATACATCTGCCTATTCAACCACTCATTAGACGAGTCATACCTGCCAGTGAAGAGAATGGCAAAGAAGCAGTGTAACTTCACCTTTTGTGTCACATTGGCAATGTTCTACAACAGCAAACTTACTGTCAACTTATTTATGGATTTTATTTTATAGAAATCAAACGCCCTTAAAAAGTAATACAAATTCGAACAAATCGGTGCTTTATAGTCTAACCAGGCCACCATCTCTTTCTCCCTTTACCCATATTGCATTTACATTGCAGCTATTGACATTCGCAATTCTGGTTTGCTTAAATAATCAAAAAATAATTATATTGGAGAATTTACCATGTAATGGAAATGTTTTATGTATGGGTCCAAAAAAAAAAAAGTTATCTAACCTGCTTCGATGAAAATCAGACACAGATGAAGATTAGAAATTCACCATGGATGAAAGCCTCAATATAAAAGAGATAAAGATGGATCTATAAAGGCTTGAGAAACAATGTTATTTAATAACTGAGATAAGCTAAATCCTGTTTCTATCTCAATATAATGAGGCACAGCATTAGGTTGTTTAATTTGAACAGACAAATTAACAAATGGCATAAAAACTATTACTTCTTGCTTCTCTTGTCCTACCACAAATGTTCCAATGTACTTTCCTTTGTATGCTGCATAGATTCACTTGTTGATAGGGGCTTTGATTACAACTATTAGGCCACCTGCAGCCTTTTAATTGAAACTTTCCTATTTCCTAGGCGCTCATTATGTTCACTCATTTGACGTCATGAAGACCTGTCTTGTCCTCTCTTGGTAGCTTAGTTTGTTAAGGCCCCGTCCACACGGAGACGATATCTGTTGAATCTGCTAACGTTCTCTATCGTATAGACGGTTCGTCCACACAAGGCCGACACGGAAACACGGAAACGCGGATTCGGAGCTCGAATCCGATACACGTTGATAACGGCTCCCAAAGTGGGTAGGTCTGAGGACGAAACGATTGTGGCTCCGTGTGTACACCCTATACCAGGGGTGTCAAACTCAATTTCATCACGGGCCACATTCGCATTATGGTTGCACTCAAAGGGCCGGGTGTAACTTTAAGACTATATAAAAATAAATATTTAATATATTTAAAATAATGTATTATTACATCATTGCCTCTGCATTGGATTATTATCGGATAGGGTAATAACTTCATAATTAACTACGTCTGAAAGCAGAAGTCTAGGGCAAATAATGGCAAGTCTCTTCAGTGCGCATATCACAAAATGATTTTAAAAGAAAAGCACAATTAAAAAAAAAGTGACATTTTGAAAAAGAAAGTAAATTCTGAGAAAAAAGGCATATTTAGAAGAAAAAAGTCAAATTTGAGATGCATTGTGGGAAATGTAGTTTATGGGCAACGTGCTTCTGTAAATCGGCATGTAACCGTATAACAAACATATTATATTATTTGCAAGCTCTTGTGGGGCCACATGAAATGAAGTCGCGGGCCGGATTTGGCCCCCGGGCCTTGAGTTTGACACCCCTGCCCTATACGATCATTCCCTGAAAACGATGACGCCATAGCCCCGCCCAGTGTTTCCGCCAGGGGGGCGTCTTGCCGTCATTTGACGCCCTTATTCGGCTCGGGATTCCCTGAATATTCCAAAAATATTAATATTAATATTAATAATTTGAGAGAAGATCGAGATTTGTTATCGCTTGAAATAACTAAAAGGAAAAAGGACAAGGACATCCTGCTGTTGGAGGGGCAAAGGAGTCTGGTGGGATTCTTTTCGGAGTATTGAAGATTGTTTCCCCGACATCGGCGGTGCCTGCTACAGGACAACACACGGACGCGATGAGCAGTGCTAGTGGAGCACGCGAGTGAACTGCGAGCGCCAGAGCCTCGCAGCGGCGAAACTGAGGCTCCGTGGTAAACTGTGGTAACATGAAGAGCCGTGTGGGAGCCGAAACAGCCGGCGCTTTAAGAGAGCCGAGCCATTTGATCCGGCTCACTAACGTAAAAAGACAGTATCTATAAGGGACGGCTCAAGTCCAAATGTAAGTGTGTGTCCCCCCGCTCTAGGGGTGGACGCCCTCTCAGCTCTGGTCTGGCGGAAACACTGGCCCCGCCTCTCCTGCTCACCCCCGCGTCATTGCTGATGCGTTTCGCCAACAACAATGGCGGATCACAGGGTTGCGTTCGTGCTCCAGACGCTACTGACCATGATACAGATTTTAGTGCAAAATGTACAGCTCCTCTACCACAACCATCAGCAACAATAATAATACTAATCGTCATCAGTCTTCTTCGCTGCTTCTGGTATATTTTGTGGCGGAAGTACAGCGCCACTTACAGGCCCGGCATTTGTACTACAGCGTCTCCAGCGGGTCGAGCAGTCTTGTGTGGACGGACACGTTTCTTGAGCCAATTCCGTGTGGACGGAAGACTTTTTTGATATCGAATTTGGTTAGTTTTCGTCTCCGTGTGGACGGGGCCCAAGTCAACTTGGTGGTGTTCCTGACTAGTAGTCTTTATGCACAAAAAAGTGGTCCCAACATCTGAAGCTATAAATGCCATTATGCTTTCCATCTGAATAATGGTGGCATATGGTCAATATTTTTGAGCGAATGTACCATCTCCTAACCAGGGTTAGGGCTAAAAGTAAGAGGAAAGTTGATGTGCATGGGATAGGAACAAAAATTAATGAAGGAGAAACCAATGCTCATTACTTTTTTAAAGATGGCCATATAAAAGCGTGCAAAACACAGCCTATGTGTAGAGTGTCAAAAAGCCTGTTAGCTGTAAAAATGTGGCAACAGCTGCACTTAACAGTCATCAGCCATCAATAACCAAACAGATTTCTGCTTCCCTACTGATGATGATTGCAGCAATTCTCCCCAGCTGTCTACACATGTTTACAACCACCCTGCGACTATGGGATCCTAAATGTGGTGCTTGTTTGGAGTCAAAGGCAGCCTCAAAAGTAATAAGGTAGATTTGTTTAATAGTGTAGTTCCATTGCTGTTCGCTCATTAAAACAAGGTAATTATGACAGAGGTAATACTGAGCTCAGATCAGGATATAGAGCATCTCACTCTATTGGTCCATGTCGGGCATTGATAAGGTTGATGTATCCTGGCTGAAAGTATCTGCTATGAAATAAACACATATGGCACTAATGTAGGATAGACACTTGCCAAAGCAGCAAAAGGCTTAAAAAGGCCACTATGCTTTATTGGGGTTTTCTCTTTCCGATAGAGTGTATAGGGTTTTGTACATGTAAATGGTCTGCAAAGGCTAAAATCCCAAAGGTAGCGCTAGAGGGAGCACAACATCACTATGTAACACTCGCGCTTCTATTGGGTACTGCTCCACCAAATACTATATGATACTAATATATGATATTCCGACATATCTCTAAGCAGTTGACCAATCTCAACAGATCCAGCCAGCTAACCAATCAGAGGTCTTGTTTTCAGATGAGTATGAGAAAAATAAAGCGCTTTTTAAATATGAATGCATGTTAACGTGTCACAGTAGAGGCATCCTGAAAATGAGCATAATGTGTCCTATGTTCATTTTTGAACTAATCGCAAACCTTGGTCAACAAGTTGGTGGCTAAAAGAAAACTAACACACACTCCCACCTCATCTAACCTTTTGGTATGACCTGAAAGTGGCAGAGGCATTTACTGAACCACACAAAAGGATTCTTGATGGAGTCACACTATTGACCCTGGGCTTTGAGTAGAACTGTATATGTGTGTGTGTGACATGTGTTACGTCCTTAAACAAATGTACTTCCATTTATCATTCTACTTCTCTGGTGTGTATTTCCTAATGTATATTGTATACTGTTTTCTAGCCCTTGAGGGGTCAGAGATGTCACTAATGGAAAACCTAGTCAGCTAATAGTTATGACTTACAACTCTGGCAACATTAGTTTGGACCCTACAGAATTTATGGACAACGGTGTAAAAAGCGGGGTTATGTAACATCTCTGCTTTAGAATGTAAGTTTAAGATAAACATCATAAGTGGATTCAAGTTCATTTTAATTATAAGAGAAAATGTTCTTGTCGTGCATGGCAGATGTTAAGCTTAAACATTATCAGATATAAAACATAGTATAAATCATGCATTGGAGCAAAAAAAATGTAAGACACAACTTCAAATTCACCCAAGAGTGTTTACCATAACGTACAGAAGCACTTTATTTTGTTGCAAAGGAAAAAATAATAAGGTATCAGGAATGGAAGCCACAACTCTGCAATGTTTAGTGATGTAAACTTATTTTGCAACTCATATCTTCATCTCCAGATGGGTGCAGCCTCAAGAGGAAATATTGCTAACAAGCTCAACTAATAGGCACATTGGAAGTCCTCGCTGCAGCATATTGAGCAGATAGCTTTTCACAGGATGAAAGTGTTAAACTTTGACTCGGGCCCAGGGTGTATTAATTTCCATAAGAAAGTGCAACACAGCAAAAAAGTGGAGTTTTAATACAGTACTAAAAAAAAGTTCTGATTAGAAAGCCAACGTGCCATTGTTACCACATGTGTGTACGTACAGTATATGTGAATATACAGAATGTGCATAACCAGAGTTCTCCTCTTCTCTGTTTGACCAGGGAAAAGGTACTGCCATCGGCTTCATTTACTGCTAAGCTGTGTGTGTGGGCGTGTGTCTGTATATTTCCAGTGCGCTACATGGAGGCGCCCGCTGTGAGTGTGTCAAGGAACCTGTCAGACTTGAAGGAGGATTATTATTATCCCCTCCTGTATGCTCTATTTCCACAAGCTTCAAACTATACTTTACCATGACAGGAGTGTGCGTGAGAGAGTGAGCAAGCAAGACGAGACGGTAAGAAGGAAGAGTTACATATATATCAAAAGGTGCATGTGAAACCAACAATAGACATGTGCAAAAATCAAATAAAAAATTGTGCTAATACATTTCCTGTATTGACCTTAGTTTTACGTGCTCCACTCTTTTTTGTCTTCTCTGTCTCTCTGCTGTGCAGGTACACCTGGGTTGCGTTCCAATAGTCCATTTCGCTTAGGAACCTTCCTAACGGAGTGAAATGACCCGGAAGTCCCTCAGTGGCAGCCATGATAAGTGCCGTTCCAATTCTCTAAATGAAAGGAAAGGAGGTTTCAAACTTCCTTTATAACCTCCTTCTGCTTAGGAACCACTGGAGCTCCTTTACCGAAAGGAGAGGAGTAAATGCTGCCCCACAATGCATTGCAGCCGCCGCATTTGCCGTCACTCAACAGTCGGCCGTTCACGGAAACAACCGATTATGACCGAGCAATTATATCATGAAAGTTACGGTGCTTATTAAGCATTTTAAAACATAGGTGGTAAGTTGCCAAAGTGCTTTGTTTTGAACGTTCATCAGTATTATAATCAAACAGAGAAATATGAACGTTAGTTTTTACTGAAATTATCAAATAAAGTCAACATTTCAGTCTTTACTGAGCTGTGTGGGGTTTGTTCAACTTTTAAAAGATGTTTGAATGGTGATATACACAGTGATAGATGTTAAGGACTAACGTTTATAATAAATACATCTGTATTGATTTTAAGATATTTTCAGTTCATACAATCATACGTATTGGGATCATTTGTATTAATGTGGACCGGAGGGAGAGGGTGACGACGAGCATAAGTTTCACTTTCCTTTTTTATTTCAATTCCAACTTTAGTCATGAAGAATATGTTTGAGGGATGGGTGGCACAGTGGTCTGTGCGTTTGATCATCAGATCAAGGGGGCGTTGGGGAACTCCAGTTCGAAACCCGCTCCCTCCCACCTGCGTCAAGCCGTTGTGTCCTTGGGCAAGACACTTCACCCAAATTTGCTCCTGTGGGTATTGTCCACAGTAGATGACCATTACATGTATTATGTGTAATGTGTATTTGTAAAGCGCTTTGAGAGTCATTGAGAAAGCGCTATAATAAATATATTATAGCGCTTTTACAGGGTGAATCTTAAACTGAAGCTTGACTTTAAAGCAACCCAATGGAAGTTTCATGTAAGTTTAGTTATTTCACTCGTAGTTCAGTTCAGTTTAAGATTCGTGGCTGCAGGGGTGCTAGAGAGGGGAGCACGTTGATACGACCTTCCTAGCCGGAGATATGGCCGCATTTTACAATAAACTTCCGTTGGGTCGCTTAAAAACAAATATTGCGAATCGCAATCGCAATATTTGTCAGAAAATTCGCAATTACATTTTTGCCCAAAATCGTGCAGCCCTATAGGGTAGTTCAGACTAGATGCAGTGCCAGGTTCAGTGAATTACTTTACAGGCGAGAAAGCAGGCAATGTATATTGTAATCAATTCAGAATCAAAAAGTCATGTGATCGTCCACATATCAACTGTTTAAAGGGAACATGGTCAATACAGATTGGTGGCCAATCGATTGAAGCACATTTAATGATGAGATGATCAAAAAGTGGCAGTAAACTTTAACAAAGCAAACAGGAAATACTTTGACAGCACACAACATTAAATAGTCAGCACTATGAAATGGATAGTTTGTGTGTCATGTCATTTTCTGTTAAGCGATGTTTCGGTCTTGTTGTCATTCCATGTTCTTCTTTACTCAATACAAGAAAACAACAATCTCTATTCTAATGCTT